>NC_141608.1:38268541-38486041 GCF_047967505.1 Dipteris shenzhenensis | reverse complement strand
ACCCCATTTGGATTTGTAAGTCCAAAGATACGGGGTCCTACTTTTAGGGCCTAAATGCATGAAATAGGCAGCGCGTTGACGCGCTCCCTATTTTAGGCATTCAGGCCCTAAAAGTAGGACCCCGTATCTTTGGACTTACAAATCCAAATGGGGTCATGTCATATATCAAATCAAACGGCAAGAGCCAATTTAGATGATTTTCATGTCCATTTTCTCCATATATCAAAATTGTATGCATCAACATATACATCAATATATACATATATGCATCAACATATACATACATACATATATATATATATATATATATATATATATGTATGTATGTATGTATGTATGTATGTATGTATGTATGTATGTACATGCATATATATACATACATACATACATGCAAACATTAAAAGTAAAACCCCATTGGTTTCCCATGTCATGCATTTTGTTGTCTCATGAGCATAAGAACGAGCACTTGTGTTCTTTACCTTTCTTTGCAATGGGGGTCTTGATTTTGGGGGGGTATGCCAAAACTTGATCAACAACATTATTTGATGAATATAGTTTTAGTTGATGGAGAAAATGGAGATGAAAACCATCTAAATTGGATCTTGCCGTTCGATTTGATATATGACATGACCCCATTTGGATATGCAAGTCCAAAGATACGGGGTCCTACTTTTAGGGCCTAAATGCCTGAAATAGGCAGCGCGTTAACGCGTTGCCTATTTCATGCATTTAGGCCTCAAAAGTAGGACCCCATTGGCAACACAATGGGGTCCTACTTTTGAGGCCTAAATGCATGAAATAGGCAGCATGGTTGCCAATGGGGTCCTACTTTTGAGGCCTAAATGCATGAAATAGGCAACGCGTTAACGCACTGCCTATTTCAGGCATTTAGGCCCTAAAAGTAGGACCCCGTATCTTTGGACTTACAAATCCAAATGGGGTCATGTCATATATCAAATCAAACGGCAAAAGCCAATTCAGATGATTTTCATGTCCATTTTCTCCATATATCAAAATTGTATGCATCAATATATACATCAATATATACATATATGCATCAACATATACATAAATACATATATATATATATATATATATATATATATATGTATATGTATGTATGTACATGCATATATATACATACATACATACATACAAACATCAAAAGTAAGACCCCATTGGTTTCCCATGTCATGCATTTTGTTGTCTCATGAGCATAAGAACAAGCACTTGTGTTCTTTACCTTTCTTTGCAATGGGTTCTTGTTTTTGGGGGGGTATGTCAAAAATTGATCAACAACATTATTTGATGTATATAGTTTTAGTTGATGGAGAAAATGGACATGAAAACCATCTAAAGTGGATCTTGCCGTTTGATTTGATTTATGACATGACCCCATTTGGATATGCAAGTCCAAAGATACGGGGTACTACTTTTAGGGCCTGAATGGCTAAAATAGGCAGCGCATTAACGCACTGTCTATTTCATGCATTTAGGCCTTAAAACTAGGACCCCATTGTGTTGCCAATGGGGTCCTACTTTTGAGGCCTAAATGCATGAAATAGGTAGCGCGTTAATGCGCTACCTATTTTAGGCATTCATGCCCTAAAAGTAGGACCCCATATCTTTGGACTTACAAATCCAAATAGGATCATGTCATATATCAAATCGAACGACAAGAACCAATTTAGATGGTTTTCATGTCCATTTTCTCCATATATCAAAATTGTATGCATCAATATATACATCAATATATACATATATGCATCAACATATACATATACATATATATATATATATATATATATATATATATACATACATACATACATACATACATATACACACACACACACACACACACATATATACATACATACATTTATACATACATACATACATACATACATACAAACGTCAAAAGTAAGACCCCATTGGTTGCCTATGTCATGCATTTTGTTGTCTCATGAGCATAAGAACAAGCACTTGTGTTCCTTACCTTTCTTTGCAATGGGGGTCTTGATTTTGGTGGGGTATGCCAAAAATTGATCAACAACATTATTTGATGCATATAGTTTTAGTAGTTTTAGTACACATACATACATACATACATACATATGTGTGTGTGTACATACATACATGGATGCATGCATGCATGCATACATACATACATACATATTGATGCATATAGTTTTACTAGATGGGGAAAATAGGCCCTACTCCAATTTTTGTGGAGAGACACAACTAGACAAATAGAGCAAGTCCAAGGGGTCGCTGGGGACACCTCCCGGCAAATGGAGATGCCCGGTATGAAATTTTAGCACCAATTTTGGGATGTAAGCTGCATAGTCATGTCCAAAAAAAGTTGTCAATTCTTGCATTAAATGTAGGGTGGTGAATATATGCTATTCCGTCATGGGGCCGGAGAAGACGGAGGCAAAAAATTGAACCTCCAAAAAGACTTCTTTTACCAGTCTATGGGGACCGCGGCTCTTACTAGTGTTGAGAGTGGACAAGACAGCTACCGTTGGTGTGATATGGGAATCTCCCAATCTGCAATTTTAGCACCAATTTTGGGATGTAAACTACATAGTCAGGTCCAAAAAAGTTGTGTCAATTATTGCATTAAATGTAGGGTGATGAATATATCCTATTTCATCAGGGGGCCTGCAGAAGACGGAGGGAAAAAATTGAACCTCCAAAAAGACTTCTTTTACCGGTCTATGGGGCCTAGCTCTTACTAGCATTGAGAGTGGAAAAGATAGCTACCACTGGTGTGATGTGGGAATCTCCAAGTCTCAAGTTTTGGGGTACATGAAATTAGATCATGCTAACGGTAACTCTAAGAGGTTCCAAAGGCAGGCAACATTCTTCATCATAGCTAACTCAAATGCAAGGTAGTGAAAATGCCAGGAGAGTTGCTAGGTAGCAGTGATTTTGGGAAGGGATATGATGATACTTTGTTGTGTTATGTAGGATATTAATTTCCATTAAATTTGGGACATGTTAGATATAACTTCATAAAAATCCTAAGTCATGAAATTAATACATTACAAGATCAAGCATAAATAATAGTTGTGAAGTTAATGCATTAAATATTCAAGCCTAAAGAAGAATTAATCAAGACCTAATGCACCGTACCAAAGACTTTGGCCTTACCCTCATTCCATAGACTTGCCAACGTAAGGCCAAAATTTTCATTCTTAAGAATATGTGGAAAGACCTTACATTTGGCCCACTTTTGGCAAAAAAATTTCATTCTAAAGAATAGGTGGAGTGAAATTGTGTTTGATAAATACAAATCAATGCTCAAGTTTGGACATTATTAAATAAAGGTATCCTTTTGAAGATATTGGAACACATGAGAGAAATAATATTGAATATACATGAATTTTTAGACATACTATTAAAGACAAATGAACATATAATGGATGAAATCCTATTGATGATACATGAATTTTCAATAGAACTGTTATTCAAAAGATTTGATGGATTGAATGTAGCTTTAATACATTATCCCTTTTACAAGAGTGTTTGAGTTTAAGGCTTGAAACATAAGAATGAATTTGTGTTGAAGCCTAGTGGTTTGTTAAGGATATGTGAAACTTGAAGTAAAAGTACTTACAATGGAAGGGATTATATCAAGATCCTATTAAGGACATGTGAACATATAGTAGAATAATTCTACATAAAATCAGTGGATCAAACTTAATGGCTCAAAAGCAAAAAGGGATGATGGTGCAACCTAGGGGCTACTCTACGGCACTATGGCAGCAATCTTTGTAGTTACTATCAAAGGTAGTGTAACTTTTTTGTCAAGGAAAGAGACGCGAACCACTCCACATGACCTAGATCTGTATGACCTAGGTTGCACCGACTTGTTTCTTTCATGGATAAAAAGTGACCCTTAGGTGATGCTATAGCACTCCCTTTTTTGGTCCATTATTATAGCACAATTGGGGCCTTTTGACCTAATACTAGCTACCCATCAAATATTTGTTGTAGATGTTAGGGGTAATTACCAAACTACTAGTGGTAGTTTTATCACCACCATTAGTAATTTTATTTGAGTGTTCCTTAATGGTAGTTCTCCTACTACTACATACAATATTACCAATAGTAGTCCTAATCCCAATGATAGTACACATAATATTATTATACCGTCCAACTTTAATCATCATTATATCTATGAATGCATATATATAGGTCTATCTATATCTATACCTATTTATTCGTCATCCAGTACGTTTGCATTTATTTTTGGTGCTTTGCTTACTTTGAAACTAAAGATAATGTGATTTCATTATTGTTTGCATTCTTGTCAAACATGAGGAGCTGGAATGCATAAGAGTTGGGAGGCACATTATAATTTTTGTGTAGATTTGAGCCATTGAATAGCCTATTGATTCTGATTGTTTTCTTTCTTATTAAATCCTTAATTTGGTTATTTCACACCGAACATCGCCATATCAATTCTTTTTTTTTTGTTCTAGTAATGTCCTATCGCAACATAGTCTAGGGTTGATCAAACAAGATAAATGGGTGCTCACATTAATATATTTTTGAGAGTCAGAGGATAGTGGCTGTAGACTACAAAATCATCACTTTGAATAAATTTGGCAAGATTCTTCTGATAGAAGGAATAATTTCTATTGCACTAAAGATGAAAGAAAATTATCAAAAGGCTGATACAAGGCTCAAAATCACACTGGTGCTACTAGGCTTAATAGTCATAGACTAGTAGTAGTACTAGTGTATTTACTAAGTAGTGTGCATGCCTCTCATCATTAAAATTCATAGTCTTCAAAAATATATAATACATAAGTCAAAATATTCTAATTAGTTTTATCATCCTAATGTTGAAACTGACTTAAATTCATAGTCTTCAAAAAGATATAATACATAAGTCAAAATATTCCAATTAGTTTTATTGTCCTCATGTCGAAACTGACTTTCTCTTCCTTCGTCTCCTATGAGCTTCAAACCTTTAATCCATTAATCTCTCAAATAGTAAGAATGGCCTTGTATTAAGAGACGATGATATCTAAAGTGATCTACAAATACTAAGAATGGTCTTATATTAAGAGGTGATGATATCTCAAGTGTTATACAAACCGTAAGAATGGTTTTGTATTAAAAGGTGATGATATCTCAAGTGTTCTACAAATAGTAAGAATGGTTCAAGTGTTCTACAAAAGTATTAGGTACCTCTTAGTGGCTGAAGGGAAGGAGTGATGATATCTCAAGTGTTCTACAAATAGTAAGAATGGTCTTGTATTAAGAGGTGATGATATCTCAAGTGTTCTACAAATAGTAATAATGGTTTTGTGTTAGGAGGTGATGATATCTCAAGTGTTCTATAAAACTACTAGATACCTCTTAGTGGTTGAAGGGAAGGGGTTGGAAGTATGGGCAAAATCTCTAGGAACTACAGGATGGTTGCAAGAACAATTTTGAATGTCATAAATGACACTTGGGTTTTTCAACATATGGGTGAACTATTTTTAAACATTTTCTTTCATGGTTGATAACACTTTTAATAAGAAGAACCATTTTGAATGTCATAAGTGTTGATGCAATCCCATGCTATGAAGTCTACAGAAAGTTTTTTTTCCCCACATATGGGTGAAGTGATGTTTATGTTACTAAGTTCAACATATCAAGCAACGCATTTGTTTTGATTATTGAAGGAGTTTGATAATAAGACCCATTTCAAATGCAAAAGAATTGTTGTATTAGTAATGGAATCCGCTTTGGAGTGGAAATTCGGTTTCTTTCAAACCACATACTATTGTTGCATAATGTGAGTATGGCTCCAATTGGAAGTTAAGGTAGACTATAATTCGCAATATTGGTACAGTTACACATAGTGACATAAGTTTTATTTTCGACAATTTTCCCAAATAGTGGTTTCCACAAAGCTATGTTGAATACCTCGATAAGGAAATTGTGGAAAAGCTCGCTCGCTTTTTTGGGCCCGCTCGCTTTTCCTCGCTCGCTCTATCGACTGCCTCTGAGTGTACCTGGGTACACAGATTCAGACTATGCAGTGCATGTGGCTAGTAGGAGATCCACTTCTGGTTATGTATTCACCTTTGCAGGTGGTGCAGTGTCATGGATGTCTTGTGCATAGAAGTGCATTGCTTTGTCTACCATAGAGGCTGAGTATGTTGCAGCCATAGAGGGTTGCAAGGAGGCTATATGGCTTGATCAGCTAGTGGGAGATTTGGGGATTCATATAGGTGTACCAACATTGGATAGTGATTCCATGAGTGCTATTCAGCTAGCATGGAATCCTGTCTTTCATGCAAAGAACAAACACATTGAGGTCAGGTACCATTTCATTTGGCAGGTACTTGAGGATAAGCACATAGAGCTTGTCAAGGGGAAGAGATAGAGGTGGAGGGCAAAATGTCGATGGCTAGGGGAAGGGCGGAGGCTAGAGGTAGGGGAGCAAATGAGGATGTGGAGGGGGGGACAATGGAGGTGGGGGTGGGGGTGGGGGTGGAGGTGGGGGTGGAGGTGGAGGTGGGATGTAGAGGTGGAGGTGGATCAGTGGTAGCAGTGCAAGCTCTAGCTCTAGAGGCTCTCTTATGCTCACAAGCCTTTCGCTTGTGCTCCTCATCAATGAGATTTGGGGGGGGGGGGTTCCTACATCTTTCACGTCTACTAGCTCTATGGCTTTGAGAACCCATTCTCAATGAAAGTAGGATGGAAGGTGTGACAAAGTGATGGGGATGCAAGAATGGCTAAGAATGGGTGAAATGAACCAAAATGTGGTGTCTTATAGAAAGCCTGAACTCATCCACTAGATTGCTCTTGATTATTATTGGTGGAGAAGGTGGTAAGATTGAAAATAATTGTCTACTAAAATTCCGTTTGATTTTTTTTTTAAACTAATTTTTGTGGTCTACTCAAATAAGTTGATTTTAATCATATTTTATATACATGGAATCCAATGTTAATTTTGAATATTTTCATTGTTTGATTTTATTTCAGTTTAATATTCACATAACATATGTGCCTATCTTGATTAATATTTTTGTCAATGCAATTTGAGAATAATTTATGTGATAAACCATGATAATTTGATTATTTTGTCACTTCCAAATACCTCAATCGTGGGGTCATAAACATGACAATTTGATTATTTGATAAACCATGATAATTTTCAACTTTCAAATACCTTGATAGTGGTATTTGCCATGCCTCTATGTTAAAAATTCAAGCGTTGATTATTTGATAAACCATGATAGTTTGCCACTTTCAAATACCTCTGTCATGGTGTTTGCCATGTCTCTATGTTTAAAATTTAGGCGTTGATTATTTGATAAACCATAATAATATTACACTTCCTAAAACCTCGATCGTGGTATTCTATGTTTAAAATAGAAGTGTTGATTACTTGATAAACCATGATAATTTGCCACTTCCAAAAACCTCAATCATGGTATTTGCTATGTTTAAAATTAAGCCGTTCCAAATACGTCTATCGTGGTATTCGCCATGCCCCCATGTTTAAAATTCAAAAAGATTCACACACTCAAATCACATGCATGTATAACTTCACCATGCATGTTGATGATGTGGCAATATGGTGTGGAATATATGAAGCTCTTCCATGATGTGGAAATGTGATGTGGCATGATGAGTTGGCATTCATGAGGTGGTAGATTGACATGGCAAATTGAGGTGGAGGGATTGGTGACATGGCAATGTTGATGAGGTACACCAAGGTGGCTAGGTGTGATGACATGGCTCCAAGAGTTCCTATGATGTGGAATGGTGAGGTGGCACATGTGGCTGATGTGGCAGCACGTGTGGAAATATAAGGTGACATGGCGACGAGTGATGTCACATCTCCTTGATGACATGGCACCATGCGGTCTAACAATGTGGCATGTTGGGCAAGGTAAAAATAGATGACTCAGCCTTCCACATGGGCAACATGCACACTCCAAAGTCTTGCCACTAGGATCAGTGATGCTCCTAACCTACCTCACCAAGCCTAATACCAAGCCTATCTTGTCTTGGTATTAGGATTGGGTGGCCCTTTTTCCCCCACAAAAGGGAGATTTCAGTTGTGGAGGTCATAATGTACCCTTCCCTTACTCAAATTTAACCAAAATGTTTTCCTCTTATTCATCACATAGAGGACTAAAACCATTGACATTTTTGAAATGTTTGGTCATGTTTAAGAACTACTAGATTTATTTTTAATATCCTTTGTTGATCGTCTAAGGAGTAAAAGTAAAAATTAAACTTCAAGCTCCCTAAATCTACCCATTGAATTTGGGATTTGATGATTGAACCACACACCCTTATGTGCCTACTAACCTTCCACTGAATTGGATTTGCTTAATTATTCAAAATACTAAAAAAATATGGTGTGCTACTAAAATGCATGTATTTTATGATTTATTTATTGTAAATAATTATTTATAATTAGATAAATCATTCAAATAATTACTAATAAATCAGGTTAAGCTCTACATAATGTAAAGAGACCACCTACAAAGTTTCAATAACATTTAATCTAAATTGAGTGAGAAATTCAGAATTTAATATGACACTCTCTATTCGTGACAAAGGTGTGACCGCCCTGTGACCATGCCATGTGACACAAAGAAATTTTTTGTCTGTGCATCAAATCATCCATACCATTGTGTGCACAATAGCACGTGTGATGTTGTGCCTGAAGACTTCAAAGACTAGATCCATAGGGAAGTAGGTAAGATTTGCATTTTTGTGTGCCAAAAAGCTTGTTTTTCCACCTCCTAAGGATTGGGGAGTGAACAAAAAGTGGACACCCTTCTAGCTTGCTACCTCCCTAACACACCTAGGATAGTCTTTTTTTATGCTTGTGCATGACACTAAGGCAAAAATGGAGTTTAATGCTTGGTCAACCATGAAAATCATATCTGATGGGCACAATAATTTGCACAGGCATCTAATCAGGTTGTATTAACGTGCATGCAAAGTGGCACTCCCATCCCATAAGTACTTTTTTGGATAACACACCTCGTAGCGCATTTTTGGATGGTGGTGCATAACACTAGGAGGAATACGATGTATAATGTGTGATCAAGCATGCAAATCATATCAGATGGACACAATACTTTGAATGCATATCAACCTAGATGGTATTGACTTGGGTGCAAAGTGGCATGCCCATCTAACAAGTACCTGTTCAGATAACACACCTAGGAGCGTGTTTCTTTATGGATGTGAATCACACTCAGCCAAAAACGGTGTTTAATGTTTAATCGACAATGCAAAGCCTATTCGATGGGCACAATACTGAACCTAGGTGGTATTGACTTACATGCAATGTGGCGCACCAATCCGATAAGTACTTGTTGGAATAACACACATAGGACAATCTTTTTTTATGCTTGTGCGTGACACTAAGGCAAAAACGGACTTTAATGCTTAGTCGATCATGAAACTAATATCTAATGGACACACTATTTTTCACAAGGCTCTATTCAGGTGGTGGTATTGACCTGCATGCAAAGTGGCACGCCCATCCCATAAGTACTTGTTCGGATAACACACCTGGGAGCGCGTTTTTTGACGATGGTGCATAACACTAGGAGGAAAATGATGTATAATGTGTGATAGACCATGCAAATCATATCATATGGACACAATACTTTGCATGCATCTCAACCTAGATGGTATTGACTTGGGTGCAAAATGACACATCCATCCGATAGTACTTGTAAGAATAACACACCTAGGAGCGTGTTTTTGATGGATGTGCATCACAGTGAGTGAAAAACGGTGTTTAATGCAGGAACGACCATCCAAATCATATCATATGGGCACAATACTTTGCATGTGCCTCAAAATAGGTGGTATTTACTTACATGCAAAGTGGCACACCCATCCCATAAGTACTTGTTTAGATAACACACCTGGGAGCACGTTTTTTGATGGTTGTGCATAACACTAGGGGAAAAATAGTATATAATGTGTGATCGAGCATGCAAAGTATATACGATGGGCACAATACTTTGTACACACCTCAACCTACATGGTATCTAGTTTCATTCAGTGTGGCATGCTAATCCGATAAGTACTTGGAATAACACACCTAGGATAGTGTGTTTTGATGCTTGTGCATGACACTAAGGTAAAAGTGAAGTTTAATGCTTGGTCAATGTCATGCACCGATCTTTCACAATCACGATCAAAATTGTAGCAAGATAATAATCACGAATGAACAAGAAGAGAGATTGTAGTATGAATCAAACTGATGAGACTTTATAATAATTTTGGAGAAGAATCACTCCGTGAAGGAGCTTGATACCACCTGTCCACCCCCGAGCTATCTCACTCTCACTCTCACTCGCATGAAGATGTTCAAATCAGATGATCAAATGATCAAATCTCCATCACACTCTCACTCTCATCCTCACTCTCAAAATATCTTGATCTTATCTTCTTCTTTGCGCTGCCTCGATTCGCGTGTGCTATTGTCACTTTCGCAGTGCCTCGATATGCATGCCTTCTCTTCTTTTTTGCATAGCCTCGATATGCGTGCCTTCTCTTCTCTTTTGCATAGCCTCGATATGCGTGCCTTCTCTTCTCTTTCGTGCAGCCTCGATATGCATGCCTTCTCTTCTCTTTCGCGCAGCCTCGATATGCGTGCCTTGGATTGTCTGTTCTCCTTCTCACGATCTCCTCGTCTTTTATAGCCTTTCATGACTCCAAAATAAGTCGCCAAAAACCTCCAAAATCGGCCAAAAATATCTTTTCTTGAAAAGAGTGCGTGTGCTTTTCACCTTCTTTTAGCGTGCGCTTATGATAGCAAATGCGTGCGCTTATGATAGCATGAAAACGGCCCTATTCGGAGCATCACCATGCCTGCCTCGTAGATTCAATGGACAAGCTCAATAGCTCATCTCAAAGATTGGACCCTCTTCTTTGACCTTTCATGGCTAATTCTTCCATCTCGACCTCCATCTAATGCCCGCAACTCGACATGGAAATCTAGATGCACTTTTAGCTCAAAACCACTTTGTTAGCAACTTCTGACCTCCATACATGCATGCAAATGAGTGAACCACAAATTTTTCACTAGGACAAAGTTTTTCTACTCAACAAGATCTAAAACTCTCTCATACAGAGTTTCTTCAAATTATTTCTCTAACCAACTCAAAGTCAAGCCGCAAAATCCAGCTGACACCATAATGGACAAAAACCAAAATTTTTCGACCAACACCAAACTTTCCCAAAATCTTCAAAACATCAAAACCATCCTTTTTGAACACTATCTGTGATATATATTCCGAAATATTTCATATACAAAATTGAAGCATCATAGTCAACCATGCATATCATATTCGATGGACTCAATACTTTGCACAAATCCTATTCATGTGATATTGACGTGCATGCAAAGTGGCATGCCCATCCCATAAGTACTTGTTTGGATTACACGCCTCGGAGCACTTTTATTGATGGTTGTGAATAACACCAAGAGGAAAATGTTGTATAATGCATGATTGAGCATGCAAATCATATCCGATGGACACAATACTTTGCATGCATCTCAACCTAGATAGTATTAACTTGAATGCAAAGCGGTGTGCCCATCTGATAGCTTGAGCGTGTTTTTTGACGGATGTGCATCACATTGAGGCAAAAACGGTGTTTAATTCTTGATTGACAATGAAAAGCCTATCCGATGGGCACAATACTTTGCACACACCTCAACCTAGGTGATATTTACATGCTTTAAAAGTGGAGCGCCCATCCAATAAGTACTTGTTGGAATAAAACACCTAGGACCATGTTTTTATATGGTTGTGCATATGCGATGGGCACAATACTTTGCATGCACCTGAAGCTAGATGGTGTGGACTTGCATGCAAAGTTTCATGCCCATACAATAAGTTTTTGTTCAAATAACACACCTAGGACTATGTTTTTTTATGATGGTGCATAACACTAGGGGGAAAACAGTGTATAATCCATGATCGACCATGCAAATCATATTCGATGGAAACAATACTTTGCACGCATCTCAATCTAGGTGGTATCTACATGCTTGCAAAGGGCGCACCCATGTGATAAGTACTTATTGGAATAACACACCTACAACCATGTTTTTATATGGTTGTGCATAACACTAAGGAAAAAACGATGTTTAATTGTTGATCGACCATACAAAACATATCTGATGGACACAATACTTTGCATGCATCTCAACCTAGATGGTATTGAATTGGGTGCAAAGTGGCATGTCCATCCGATAAGTACTTGTTCGAAGAATAGACCTAGGAGCGTGTTTTTGACGGATGTGCATCACCGTGAGACAAAAACGTTGTTTAATGCGAGAATCAACTATGCAAAGCATATCAAATGGGAACAATACTTTGTACATGCCTCAACCTAGGTGGTATTTACTTGGATGCAAAGTGGCGCACCCATCCCATAAGTACTTGTTCAGATAACACACCTGGGAACACGTTTTCTGACGGTTGTGCATAACACTAGGGGAAAAATAGTATATAATGCATAATCAAGCATGCAAAGCATATACGATGCACACAATACATTGTATGCACCTCAACCTAGGTGGTATTGAGTTGCATGCAATGTGGTGTACCAATCTAATAAGTACTAGTTGAAATAACACACCTAGGACAGTGTTTTTTAACGCTTGTGCATGACACTAAGCCAAAAGCGGAGTTTAATGCTTGGTCAACCATGCATATCATATTTGATGGCCTATGTTTGTTTATGGTGGTGCATAACACTAGGGGGGAAATGGTGTATAATGCGTGATCGATCCTGTAAATCATATCCGATGGACACAATACATTGCACGCATCTCAACCTAGGTGGTATTTACATGCTTACAAAGTGGCACACCCATCCCATAAGTACTTGTTTAGATAACACACTTGGGAGCACGTGTTTTGATGGTTGTGCATAACACTAGGGGGAAAATAGTATATAATTCCTGATTGAGCATGCAAAGCATATCCGATGGGCACACTAATTTGCACACACCTCAACCTAGGTGGTATTCAGTTGCATGAAATGTGGCACACCAATTCGATAAGTACTTGTTGGAATAACACACCTAGGACAATATTTTTTGATGCTTGTGCATGAAACTAAGGCAAAAGCGGAGTTTAATGGTTGGTCAACCATGCATATCATATCTGATGGCATCAATACTTTGCATAGGTCTCTATTCATGTGATAGTGACATGCATGCAACTTGGCATGCCCATCCCATAAGTACTTGTTCGGATAACACACCTCAGAGTGCTTTTATTGACGGTTAGGTGTGCTATTCCAACATGTAATTATTGGATAAGCACACCACTTTGCATAACACTAGGACTATGTTTTTTTATGGTGGTGCATAATGCTAGGGGGGAAACAGTGTATAATGCGTGATCAACCATGCAAATCATATCCGATGGACACAATAATTTGCACGCATCATGCTTACAAAGCAGTGTACCCATCCAATGAGTACTTGTTGGAATAACACATCTAGGACCATGTTTTTATATGGTTGTGCATGAGATTGAGGCAAAAACGGTGTTTAATTCTTGATTAACAATGCAAAGCCTATCCGATGGGCACAATACTTTGCACACACCAAATTAGGTGGTATTTACATGCTTGCAAAGTGGAGAGCCCATCTGATAACTGCATGTTAGAATAACACACCTAGGACCATGTTTTTATATGGTTGTGCATGACACTGAGGCAAAAACGATGTTTCTTGATCAATGATTCAAAGCATATACGATGGGCAAAATACTTTGCACGTACCTCAACCTAGATAGTATGGACTTGCGTGCAAAGTTGCACATGCATATGATAAGTTCTTGTTTGAATAATACACACGTAGGACTATGTTTTTTTATGATGGTGCGTAACATTAGGGGAAAAACGGTGTATAATGTGTGATCGACCATGCAAATCATATCCTATGGACACAATACTTTGCACGCATCTTAACCTAGGTGGTATTTACATGATTGTAAATTTGCGCACCCATTGGATAGGTACTTATTGGAATAACACACCTATGATCATGTTTTTATATGGTTGTGCATGACACTAAGGCAAAAACGATGTTTAATTTCTGATCAACCATACAAAGCCTATCCAATGGACACAATACTTTGCACACATCTCAACCTAGATGGTATTGACTTGGGTGCAAAGTGGTGTGCCCATCCGATAAGTACTTGTTCGGATAACACACCTAGGAGCGCGTGTTTTTAGGAATGTGCATCACACTGAGGAAAAAACGGTGTTTAATGCTTGATCGACAATGCAAAGATTATTCAATGGACACAATACTTTGCATGCCCCTCAAGCTAGATGGTATTGACTTAGGTGCAAAGTGGCATGACCATCCGATAAGTACTCGTTTAGATAACACACCTAAGAGTTCGTAAATTTAGTAGTTTAAAAAAAGGTGTGATTCAATGGATAGCCAATTTTGAGTAACAATTGGCATGAAAAGTATTTGTGAGGTTAGTAATTTAAAAAAACTCATATTTATCAAGAAAATTATTGAGTCTAATTATTATGAAATCATTTATGCTTAGTAGGATATTTATTGTAATCAAGAAAAGGATGCATATAGAAAACTATTTGTGAGGTTAGTAGTTTAAAAAAGGCGTGTTTATTATGAAAGTAATTGAGTATAATTAATCAAGAACAATTGTGCTTAGTATGAAAGAGAGAGAAGGGTGAAAGGAAAGGAAAAGGAAAAAGGCTAGTGAAAGGAAAGAAAACGAAAAAGAAAAGAGAAGGGTAGAAAAGGAAAATCTTAATTTGCCCTAAAGAAGTATAAAAAGGTGTTCTTCTCTTCATTCATTATTATCTCAATCAATTGAGGCAAGAAGGACCAAGAGAAAGAATCAAGGAGCCTATCTACAAAACCGAGTCTACATCCTAAGTCTACATCCTATCTACAAAACCTTCAACAAGCTTAGTGAGGTATGAAGAATTTATATTCAGGTTTTCTTTTCTTAAATATTTAAGAACCTGAAATTGAGAGAAAGGAGAGAGAAATGAATCTTTTGGCCGACGAAAAAAGGAAGAGAAGAGAGAGAAAGGATGAATGGAAGGGAGGGAACGGACTGAAGGAAAGGGATGGGACGAGAACGACCAAGGGAGGGAAGTCACGACGGAAAGGAGGAAACAGTCGTGTGAGGAAAGGGGAGCAACACACAAGAAAGATTGCCAATGAAAGGGCGAAATAGACATGAGGGAGCGACGGAATAAGGGCGGAGGTAAGCAATGGAAGGGCATGAGGATCCCTTCCCTTTACAAAGAATGAAACGATAGCACGGGCGGTGGGTGGCGATTGCGCTGGCAGGCATGGCACGGGCGAGCAGGTGGGTGGGTGGCGATTGCACTAGTAGGCGGACGGGCGATTGCGTGGGCGAGTGGCGATGGAATTTTTTGCAGATAATGAGAGATGGCAGTGGCGGATGGAATTTTTGGTGATGGCGGGCTGTGGCGATGGCGATGGGGAATGACAGAATTTTTAAACATAAATTGATGCAGTAGCAGGGACTACAAGAAATTGATGTTGTGGTGAGCGATGGACATTAACATCGATGGAAATTTTGATTGACAAAAATTCCGGACCGGCGGGATGGAGGGAGAGAAAGAGGTTGGAAGAAATTGGGATGGGAAACCAAACAGAAGTATGAGAGAAGGGAGTGAGAAGAAATTGGGAGGACCCAACTAGAAGTGTCGTACTATTAAAAAATACAACAGAGAAAAAGTGTCAGAAAGATCTCTTACTCCTATACTATTATCGGTAAGAGATCTTGGGAAAGAGAATGTCATGCGAGAGAATGTCATGCATTTTCGGTGAGGAAAGGATGAAAGAATGTTTACCAGAATGTCGATTTTTTTATTTAGGATAATGTTGCCTCTTTTGTTTGTAGTTTAAATTCAAATCCTCCCGTACTTTATATTTCAAATTTGAATCTCCCGGGCAAATTTTCTCCTAAACTCTCTAGAAATTTGAATCTTCTTATTTCTATTCTCACTTTGCTTACCTCTTCTTTTCCTAGTCTCCTCCTCCCCTAATTCATCATCGTCAACATTGATGATCCTAACAAGTAGAGATTTTACTCTCCCCTCCCCTTTCTTCCCACCCCTTAATCTCCACCACCACCTTAATCCCCTAATCCCTTTCTTCCTATCCTTTAATTCTCACCCCTTAAACTCTCTCTAAACTTCCGTCGCTCTGTCCAAATCTTCCTTGCAACACGACGAAAGAGAGGGGATGGGATGACAAAAAAAAGGAGGGGATGGGCGTTAGAATAAAGGAGAGGGGATGGGCATCGGAAGAGAGGCAATAGGATTGGGGAAGGTTCACTACCCCTCCCTTATTTCCCTTTCCCCCTTATTCCTGGCAGCCACAGGGAATAATGAGGGGGGGGTTATAAGGGAGGGTACTTAATATAGGGGACTATAAGTAAGGGGTTAGTTAAGGGGAAGGGGGTTATAAGGGAGGGGGCTTACAAGGGATGGGGTTAGTTCAGGGGAGGGGTTATAGGGAAGGGGGGTTAGTAAATTAATTAGTTAAGGGAAGGGTATTAGTAAATTAATTTATTAATTAATAAGGTATAAGGGGAGGAGCTTAGTAAATTAATTAGTTAATTCATAGAGGGAGGGTTATAGGGGAGGGGGTTAGTAATTTAGCATAAAGTGGAGAGGGAGGTCTACCATTTCATAATTTTAATTTCATTAGTTTGTATATCATTTTTAAAAAAAATCAAAATTAATGAATTAAATATATATTTTTTTGAATTTTTAAATTTAAGTTTATCTTAGATAATGCATTTATATTTTTAATTCATTTTACATTAAATGTATATTTAATTTAGTTTAAAATGTTTTGCTATATATATATATGTATATATATATGAGAGGACAAAAAATTAAGGATTTGTTTATGTCTATCATTTTGTCATTTTATTTATTTTTACATACTCTCTATTTCATGAGTTTGTAAAATTTTTTTAATCTTTAATTTTTAATTCATTTTACATTAAATGTATATTTAATTTAGTTTGAAATATCTTGCTAAATTAAATATACTTTAATTATATGTGAAAAGAATCAAACAATATATATATATATATAAGAGAAAAAAATGAAGGATTTTTTTTATATCTATCATTTCATCATTTTATTTTTATTTATTTTACCTTAGTTTATAATTTATGTGTTTACATACTCTCTATTTCATGAGTTTGTAATTTTTATTTAGTCTTTAATTTTTAATTCATTTTACATTAAATGTATATTTAATTTAGTTTAAAATATTTTGCTAAATTAAATATATTTTAATTATATGTGAAAATAATCAAATTTTGTTTATAACTCTTGTCTTGCAGCAGGTAACCTATTAAAATGAATATGAAAAAGAAATTATTTCTTGCATTTTCTTCGATTTGACGGTTGGTATAGCTTAGATTAGCATAGATTAGTTTATCCCGATAGAGGAGAGAACTCAAAAAAAACCAATCAAAGCCATGCTAAAAAATTCCCGACTAGTTCCTAATTGGTGTCAATATTACATTCACATGCGGTTTCACACTCATAACACAACCCTATGAGCAAAGTTTCAGATAACAGATGATACATCAGAGTCAAAGTTTTAGTGGGCAGAGTTTCAGTGGAGACAATGTATTTGTTAATGATGGATCATAGTTTTATTTTTGCTCATCTCATTGTAAATCCTTATTGACTATTATTTTTTAATTTATGTATATATATTGATCCTTGTAAAGCCTTTGGGGCTATTTTTGATCATCCATTCAAAGATTTTGTTAAATGGACACACACTTAATTGTATCAGTGGACACATTACAGCTTGGGCTCATTACAGTATGATGGGCAAAATGCATTGTCTTTCAGCTTGGGCACATTATAGTATGATGGGCAAAATGCATTGTCTTTCAGCTTGGGCACATTACAAGATGATGGGTGAAATGCATTGTCTTTCAGCTTAGGCACATTACAGTTTGTACTTTAATGCCTTATTGGCTATTTTATTAAAGCATTGTTTCTAAAGTCTTGTGAATTATTTTTCATGTAGGGTTTTCTACTATTATGGAGCACTCTCAAGAGATTAGAGCTTTTGTCTCTAGCACCACCTTACATTTCAATGGGAAAGAGTACTTTAAGACATCATCACTCAAGATAGACCATGAATTTAGTCAAGAGCAGGGAGGGCACAAGCAGAATCAGATGGATGCTAGTTTGGTTCACAAACAAAGAGGAGACAAGCAGGATGAGAGAGCTCCTAGTTTGGCTCAGAAGTAGCCTAGACAGGGGTCCCCACATCAAGGGTCTGCATGCAAACTCTTTGAGATAGAAGTAGAAGTAGATGGCGGCATTCAAACTAAAAAATGAAGAAGCGACACACCCATTGCAGCCTTAAGAAATACAAAAGATAGAGGAAGAGAAAGGACCACGAGCAAGAGGGGCCACTTTGGTGCAACCTATCAAAGGAAAAGAAAGATGCAAAATAGAAAAGATTACTACTGCAAGGGCCATAGTTCCAAAGGCTACTTTCACAAAAAGACAACATTCCTTCGTTAAGAAAGTACAGGTAAAAGATAAAGAGGCTAGGATACAATTCCAAAGGCTGCTTTGAAAAAAAGGCAACATTCCTCTGCTCAGAAACTTCAAGTACAAGAGAAAGAGGAGGACATAGAAAATATAGAGGAAGAAGAGTCAGATCAAGAGGTTGAGGAAGGAGCTCATGTCAATAAAGAATCTCAATTTGCATCTCAATGAGATGATCATAGAAGATGATGTTCGATATATATAGGGACAAAGGCCCTATGTTGTGAATGCTCGAGATGTGGAGTCGACATCTATTTTTACCAATAATAGGAATCTTGATATATCTTATGCGATGCAAATATTCAAGGTTTTGGTGGATGGCAAGAAACCTGTGGTCTCCAATGTGGTCTTACGTCCAATCATGTTCTATCCAAATATAGGTAGCCATGACAATGGAGTTATGTTTGAAGGACCTACCCATTTTATTCACACAAAACCTTCAACAAATTCCACATGAACAGAGTGAAGAGGCAAATTCTAAGAAATTTTTGAAAGAGGCAAAGAGAATTTTCTTGCTACATTGTAAATTTGAGCCGATTTATGGTCAACATTATGCATATGCCTGTAATGAACTTGTTAGACAAGCAAGGGACTCAAGAAGGCTCACTACAAAGCAAATATCAAAGGTTCTTCCCTGCAATTTTTATATGGTTACAATATGCATTTTTAAGCATCCAACAAAATATTTGATAGAGTCCAAAAGACCAAATCATGATATTTTTGCAAAATGTAAGATAGCCTTGACATCGAAAATCCTAAGGAAAGCGAGGTGTCTATGGACTACACTTGGTTCTCTAGCAACACATTTGAAAAGCAGATGTGGAAACATTAGTCAACTTTTATACATGTTTAAGTACAATTGTACCAAGAGGAAGTAAAAAATGGGAAGAATCTCTCACAAGCTTCAAGATAGCGAGAGATAGATATGCTCACTACAAAAGCATAATTTTTCAACCTGATGAGGTGTTTAAGTAAGTTGTAACAGTTTGCACTACATATGAGAAGGGTGAGGTTACTTATGGTCCTTTGTTACTATCACAAAAGTCAAAGGTTGAGAAAAAAGAGGTGACAACAAGAATGTGGAGGCCCATGAAGTATTTGCCGGATAGCTATGTAACAATGACAATAGAAAAACTCCTCGAGAAAGAATGGTTTTTTGGCAGGAAGGACAAAGATCATTGCATCGAGGAGTGCATCAACATATAGGTGAAACGTGGTGCAGTGGATAGTGCGATCAGATATTTGCTCACAGAAAGGAAATTCCTACTGGTCAATGCAATATTGACCCTAATATTGTGAAGCATATAGCCACTTTATCCATAGCTAAGGAAAAGGCATGGGTGCATAAGTGGATGAAGAATCAAGAAGATGGGGCCGAAGTAGTCACCTCATTCATGAGAGCCCAAATCCCACCATTGGTGATTGCATATATTGAGAATCTTGTGAATGAGCATAAACTGAGAATAATGAGTGCAGTCAACCATGGCTTTCAATTCAATGTGAACATCACTTCAGAATTTGGAAAGCTTGTAGCATACAGGGGCATTTCAGATGAGGACCTTTTAATTGATGAAACAAATTGGGATAAGCCCCAAGTATTCTTTATGTCGATGATGTTTCTTCCAATGATATTCAACAATTCATTGATAGAAAACTACACACCACCATTAGTAGAGCTAGAATTTGCAATATTGTGATTTTTGTCAATAAAGAAAACAAGGAAGAGATACATAACACTTTAGAGAAATTTTTTGCCTCTGATTTCAAGATCTACAAAGGTGTGTATGCATCCAAGACAAGTAAGAGAGAATGTGGATTAAAGATCCAATGCCTCGAATGATTCCTCTTATGCATGTGGAGTCCATATCTTGACTAGTCTCTACAACATAACATAAGGGGGACTTCCAAGAGTTTATGTCTCATGCTAGAGGAGAAAGAAATCCATAAGGGGGACTTCCAAGAGTTTATGTCTCATGCTAGAGGAGAAAGAAATCCATAGGTCCTCTCAAGTGCACTCCAAAATCTATGAATGTCCTCCAAAAAGTGGAAGTCTTTTGATTACTATGCTAGAATGCTTGCACCCGCCTAATTGGGAGGTCACCCTATTATGGATGGGATATCTTTTCAAAGATCTTCTCAGCAAAGGATATTCCACTAAAAACAAAAAAGAAATTTATACACAAAATATGGAGCATCACACAAAATGTGGAGCATCACAACCCCTTTCACAAGGGAAATTTTGTAACCAAGGTCTTAGAGTTTTATCTTTCTTGTGTGCTTGTAAAATTTCTTTTGTAATTATTGAAACAAAAGCATTAGTGGGGCAAAACATGGCTTACTATGGCCCTGTTTAGCCCCACTAATGTTTTTTTAAAGTTCTGTTAAGGGTCGCTATTATATAGTGATGTTTACCAGAGTTGCTATATAGCACCACTTATTTAGCGACATTTCTTTTTTGACTTTAATAGTGACGTAAATACCGACCTCTGTGCCCATTAAAAAAAAACCTTTTTGTGTAAAAAAGGTCTGTATTTCCGTTGAAAAACGGCATGTGTTTTGTAATGAAACTTACAAATTTGTATAGAAAAAGGGTACATTTGATTAATAAAAAATTTACAGGTAAGGGATTTTACAAATAGGCCTTTAATGCACGCGATATAGAGGGTTCACACATAGTGACCCCCCCCAAGTGTATTGACTATGTCCATATAAATAAAAAATTTGCTTGTATGAGAGCCTTATTTGCAGGAAGTGGCGATATGAACTTTATTGCCATTTGGTTTGATTGGATGACCATGAGGCTTGGATATGAACCTTGGAACCTTGGCATCAATGGGTTCACTAAGGAGCTAAAGGAGAAGAGATGCTTTTGGTGTAAAGACTATAGCTAAGGGGTGCCTTGCATGCCCTAGAACAAAAAAAAGAGGACCATATAGAGGGGTAGAAAAGAGAAATTAAAGGGATGACACTTATTCGCAAAGGCAAAGGGCCAATGAAAACAAAAGACTTTGCATGTAATAAATAATGGATGGTGACCACGTGATTCTCTAAAGGATATAGAAGAAATAGCAAGGCATAACTTTTGAGTAGGATTTGCAAGAGAGCTTGCTGGTTGTGGCAGCCTACATTGTATATAACAAAAAGGCGATTTTCTGCAAGATTTTGCACTTGGTTGCAAACCCATATCAGTGTCTCTTGATGAGTTTGTGAGGTGTGGATTCAGAGCTTGTTGGTCGACAGTTCTATTTCGTGGGCCATGAGAAAACATGAATGGGTTGATGTATGAATCAAAAGGGGGTTTTAGTAAGGGAGTTATATCTTTGTTCTGTACTCATTATAAAAAGCTATCAATACCCTCTAGCTTGGGCTTGTGTAAGCCAGTAGAGGTGATTGTTAGAGGTATACCTAGTTATCTATGAGCTGGATTAGTTGCATAGGCAACGGAGTTTCATTTTCAAGGAGTATGGTGAGTGCCTGATAGGCGCATGCAAATTGGTCGCTACCTTTGCTGAAGCATATGCACAACTGCATTCTAGTGGGTAGATGACTATTATAGTCATGGATGTAGCGTTCTACTCATGAGCTATGAGGAAGCATGGATGGTTGGTAGTATAAGTCGAGAGGAATTTTTGGGAGGTGACAGTCCTACTTATGGCGTTATGATAGAAAGAGAACAATACAGGGTGGCTTTGTTTGTCATCACTTGGTCCTATTGGGATCTCTGACAATTCTCCCCAGGGATGCACTACTAAGAAATCCTAGGTATCATGTGCATTCAAGGGGTATTTAAAAAACCCTTGAACTAAAATGTTTTCTCCAATAAAGTCACCCCTTTTTACTTACAAACTAACATATTTTTTCTAAAGTTGAATTATAAAACCACCCTTGTTATTGTAATTCTATTAAATGGGATTAAAATACCCCTCCTTTTGAATGCATGTGGTACACTAAATTTTTTGGAGGTGAAACCCCCTAGAAATTCTCTATTTATGGATCATAGAATGCACTAATGTTTGGCCATGTGTGAATTGAAGGGTCCCCGAGTGAAGGGATAGCATAGGTAGAGAGCTGACATTCTACTCATTGAAGGAAGAATTTGTGCAGGGTATTTCATGGTAGTTTCCATTTGAAGCATGGTGGTTGTTGGGCACATGCTTGGTGTTAGAACATGCACTCCAAGATCTGAGGAAATCCTCCACTCCATGTCTGGCACAAACAGGCGAGTCTATTGAGACTCATCCAATTCTTGATGTGTTCTTAGCTTAGCTATATATGCATGACGAGCGTCTTAGTTGAGCACTCAAGCCTTTGGATTTGGATATATGTTTTGTTGTCTTCTTGAGTCCTTACTCAATTATTTCATTGCACTCTATATCTCTCTCGCCCGCTTTTCCTTTCAATGATTATGGGCCCACAATCACTTCACCGTTGATCTCTCATCTCTCTCCATCATCCGTGCTTGCCTACGTGGCTCTGCATCCCACTTATCCTACTTACTATCTCTTCTCCTTCAACATATCCCAACTAGAATCCATGGCACTAGACCCAATCACCTTGCTCAATGCATGCATCCTTGATCGTCTAGAAGGTCAGCCCAACTATGAATTGTGGAAATGGAAACTAAGAATGGGTTTGGAAGAAAAATCTTTGGATGATTGTGATGAGTGACAAATATGACCCAAGTAGTCAATCCTGAGGTAGCAAGTGCATCCTCCACCCTAGTAGCTATCCAAACAATCGAAGGTGCCTCAAGTGAGCAAGAAGGATCCGTGCCCATGCCTCCAATGGCTCAAGAAGTAGCAATCAACCACAGAGCAATTCCTAGTGCCTCCCCTATTGAGATTATGGCTTTTCAATACAGAGAGCGCCAAGCCAAATTGATCATTTGCCTCATCTTAGAGGAATTATTGCCGAGTCATGTCCAATATTGCATTACTTCCCATGAAGCATGGGAAGTATTGTGCACCACCTACAAGGAACACAACATAGGTTCTATCCTTACTCTTCAACGCACACTGAGCTGCTGGCTCAAGTTGAAAGAAGGAGCTCTTGTCACTCATCTCAATAAAATAAAGAATGTTGTACGAGTTCTTAAGTTGCACCAATAACTCCCATTTTGGGGCTAATCAACTTGCTTTCACAATACTAGGCAGCATGCCTAATCCTACAATCCCCTTGTCATGACGTTTGAAGGATGTGGTGAGCATGGAGACTAGGAGAATCATAGAAATGTGTCATGAATGCTCTGGTCATTTTGCTTTAGCAAGCACAATTAGGAGAATTCTTAATGCAGGTTACTTTTAGCCATGCCTCCATAAGGATGTATATGAATGGTGTCGAAGTTGTAAAGTATGCCAAAAGTTTGGAAGGCGACAATTGATTCCTGGTCCCTTGAAGCCTATTCCAGCATATGAACCATTTGAGAGGTGAGGATCGGACTTTGTGGGACCACTCTCTTGCTCATCTCAGGGCAAGCATTATTTATTGGTGGCCACAAATTATGCGACTCGATGGGCAGAGGCGAAGGCCACAGTCGATAGCAAGGCAAGCGTAGTTGCAAAATTTCTCTTTGGTCAAATTTGTTCATGCTTTGGTTGTCCTTTGGAAATTCTCACTAATGGAGGAACCTTTTTTAGAAATGAGCTAATTGAAGATGTGGTGCATAAGCTAAAGATAAATCATAGCATGTCCACGCCATACTATCCCCAATGTAATGGTTTGGCTGGGAAAACAAAGGGATTGTTGTGCAATTCAATGGGAAAGCTTGTAGACACCAAGAAGAGGCATTGGGATAGGCACTTGGTGGAAGTTTTATGGGCTTACAAAAATACACACAAGCTAGCTATTGGGTTTACACCATTCCAACTAGTGTATGGAATAAAAGCCATTTTTCCCATTGAATTGGAGATACATAGTCTTTGCACTGCTCTTGCAAGAATAGACGGACATGAGGATGCCTATGCTCAACACTTGGTACAGCTGGAAGCCTTGGATGGTGGAATCTAGATTATAGGAATCAAAAAACTTGGAAGCTTCTTAAAAAAGGTGTAAGGCCCATTTTGACACCAAATCACGCAAGAAGAAGAATGTTGCAGAAGGAGATTTGGTCATGAGTTTTGATAGCCGTTTGGACAAGCGGCTAGACAAAAAGTTTATCGGCCGATGGGAGGACCATATTGAGTCAAGAAGTTCATCAATGGAACCTATCAGCTTGAGGATGTTGAGGCATGGTGATACCCGGATGCACCAATGAGTATCGCCTTAAATTCTTCTATGCTCGACCACCTTGAGGGCCAGCAAACCCTCTCTGTCAGTAGAGAGGATCTGCTAGGGGGGGAATGTGATGCCAAAAAATTGATATTTTTAATTTGGCATTGCTATTGTTTTTCTCTATGTTTGATAAGAGTTTGAGTATCAAGTGATAGCCTAAAGCTCTCACTTATTTCTATTTTCTAAGATATTGTATGGGATTGAGAGGATGAGTGGAATGGATCATTGTAAATACCATGTGTATGAATGATAAATACCTTGGTATGGGGTAAGAGTTACTTGTGTATGGGATGATATTATGGGTTTTTTAGAAAATAGGAAGAGTGAGTCATATAAAGAGGTGGGCGCATGTCCATCTCGTCCAATAATATAAGAGAGGCCACATGCCAAGCATGTCAAAGGCATGTGGAGTCAAGAGGAATCCTTCTAGAATTCCTATATGGAATAAGGAGGATGTGGACATATGGAAAAGAGAGGGTCCCTATGGGCTCCACGTGGGGAGACTCTTGACTTTCTCAATATTTTAAGAGTCTTGAGAATCTTTTGATGGGACTTATGGAAAGAATAGCCAAAAAGAACATGGATGGTGACATACGGGCCTATGTGATTGATGGGGAAAGGAATCTACAGGCAGCAATTGTAAATGAGGTGAAGGAGGGTGACAAAATCTCTATAAAAGGAGCCCTCCTCTCCCTTGTTCAACATCTCTTCCACCATTAGGCATCATGTTTCTATAGCTCTAGTCTCCTCAAGCCTCTTCCATGAGCCTTCTCTCCCTCTTGTCAACAATATTCTCTTATGTAGACTCTTGAGTCTATCTCTCTCTAGTTCATTCTCTCTCTATGAGTAGTCTTGGAGCTCCCGTTCCCTCTTGTATGCATGAAACCTCTTCTTCTCCCTTGTGTTTATAGTATTTTGAGTTGCATTGGAGTGGAGTCTCACTCTATTGACAATGAAGGTCACTTCGTATTTCCTCTCTTGAGTCCCCTCTTCCCTTTTCTTTCTTTCAAAGCCTTAAAAGTTCTTTCTATTCGGCTGCTCATTGCACACACATTGTCCATCCATTTCCCGAGCCATAAGGGAGTTACTTACCCTCTTTTAGACAAAATCTATGAGTGGTGGATCGTTGATGAAGGTGGAGTCTTGAGGGAGCATCCTAATGAGGCGAATTAGCATGGGTGGAGGACAATTTTTATGATAGTTTGATCCCGTGTTAGTGTTTTGCTCATAACTTTCCATTCAATAGTCCGATTTTGATGAAACTTATATCAGCACAAAGCTCTATTTAAGGCGCATGTCTGTATGTTATTAGAGATTGAATCATCTACTAGAGCAAAATGTTATGAGTCTCTGTGTATGACAATCTGTTTTCATAACAGTTTTTACCCCTTTCTTGTAAATTGCCCATAACTTTCTGGCTTCTTCTTTGTTTCTTATGAAATGTATATCAGCACGAGGCCCATCTCAAGGCCCATATTTATATGTGTTTAAATCTTTGATATCATGTCTCTACTTAAAGTCATAGGCCTCTATGTTTAATGATAGTTTGTAGAGTGTTTTGAGCTAAGTGTAAAGGTATCTATGAAGAAGGTGCAATGTTCCTCCAGAACCTACCCATCCGACCCAATCAGCCCCTTCAAACTCCTTGATATATATCAGTCCATGTCATGTTGAGCTGCAAGATCTTCTTTCAACAACATACCACTCGTCTCTTCGGCACAGACTGGCTTGCTGAGATTATGACCTCTGCTGATCCTTTCCCTCTCCTTATGCTTGAGTACAACATTACTTGGGATGTTACCATCTTCATTCTCATTTAAGGAACGGAATTATGGTGTGGTATCTTGGCATAAAAGCTTCTTTTTAATGTCCCTTTCTCAATGATAAATATCTTTGTCACTCAGTTCAAAAGCAGTAGGAAGTGAAGAGGTGCGTGAAGTTTATTACCCCTAACTTCATGTCACAACACTCAATATTCTTTAATCTTTTTTGTCTCATTGTTCCTTATTTTAATTTTTGTGATTTTCCTTGATTATATTAAAATAACTCTTTATCTTTCTCGCCTTAACTAGAATTTCCCCCCCTTTAAGTAACATTTTTTATCTTTATATATACTATATATATATAGTATATATATCCTTTAAGTACTTGGTATTCTCTTCGCTAATTTTATTCTCCCTTATTTTTAAAGGAATTTGAATTTAATTATTATATCTTTCTATATATGTCTCTCTAGTTACTTGTTTCTCATTCTTTATATATATATATATATATATATGTATATATATACACATGCACACACACACACATAAACACAGGAAATTCTTTGTAGCATCACTTAATGTTTTTTTTTAACATTTATTAATTATCTTAACCCTTTTTTAACTTAATACTTCTTAGGCGCTCATTCAATTTTTTTAATTTATGATCATTTAATTAGTTTCTTTTGTCATATAATTTTGATAATGTATATGGAATTTTCTAAGGGTGTGGAATAACCCCTTTTCCTTTTTATTTAATTATTAATTAATTATTTGGTTAAGGGTGTGGACTAGCCCCCTTTAAAAGTATTTCCTCAAGTAATTTATGTACATTTTATTACCCTCACAATTTGCTCCTCTCTCTAAAATAATCCTTTTTGTTGATCTTGAATCTTGGAAAAGAAATTTGGCAGTCTTAAAAGTTGTTTCACTTTCCTTCTAGAATCTGAAAGGTTTGTTAAAATTCTTAGGTAATGGGATAACAACCAAGGGATACATGCATTACGTATCTACCCAAATTCAACTATATTGTTCTAATAAATGGTTGGTTTGGATGGTGGTAGGTAAGTGGACCTTGACCTTGGAACGTGGACTACCTGATGGATTCGAAATTCTTTTCCAATCTTGTGTTCTTATTTCAAACTCAATATTATTATAAACTCTCAATTTTGTTACAGTTTTTGCAAACTCTCCATTTTGTTACAGTTTTTGCAAACTCTCAATTTTAGCAATTCCCAACTTAGATGTAAATATATTTTGGTACTGTGACACCAAAAATTGATATTTTTAATTTGGCATTGGTATTGTTTTTCTCTATGTTTGAAAAGAGTTTGAGTATCAAGTGATAGCCTAGCGGCTCTCACTTATTTCTATTTTCTAAGATATTGTATGGGATTGAGAGGATGAGTGGAATGGATCATTGTAAATACCATAGGTATGAATTATAAATACCTTCGTATGGGGTGACAGATATTTGGGTATGGGATATTATGGATTTTTTAGAAAATAGGAAGAGTGAGTCATATAAAGAGATGGGCTCATGTTCATGTGTTCCAATAATATAAGAGAGGCCACATGCCAAGCATGTGGAAGGTATGTGGAGGAGTGTGGAGTCAAGCGAAATCCTTCTAGAATTCCCATGTGGAATAAGGAGGATGTGGACATATGGAAAAGAGAGGGTCCCTATGGGCTCCATGTGGGAAGACTCTTGACTTTCTCAATATTTTAAGAGTCTTGAGCATCTTTTGATGGGATACATGGCCAGAGTAGCCAAAAAGGACATGGATGGTGACATACGGGCTTATGTGATAGATGGGGAAAGGAATCTATAGGCAGCAATTGTAAATGGGTAAAGGAGGGTGACAAAATCTCTATAAAAGGAGCCCTCCTCTCCCTTGTTCAACATCTCTTTCACCATTAGGCCTCATTTTGCTATAGCTCTAGTCTCCTCAAGCCTCTTCCATGAGCCTTCTCTCCCTCTTGTAGATATTCTATTATGTAGACTCTTGAGTCCATCTCTCTCTAGTTCATTCTCTCTCTATGAGTAGTGTTATGGATAAAATTGTCTACGGAAAAAGGCATTGATATGTATGTGTGTTTGTATATATGGCAATAGTATAATAAACTATGGTGTGCATAGGGCCCAAGGTTGAGGTGGCAGGGCATGACCATGTGCCACCCTTCCATGTAAGAGGACCCATAAGGTGTGTTGTACATAATCCATGATAATAATATTATAAAATGTAAGGTGGCATGGCTCCTCCATGTGCCACCCCTCCACCTAGGCTGCATTTAGTGAGATATGGCTCAAAGTCCATGGGAGAAGCAATATAAAATAGGTGGAAATGGATATTATATTGAGTTATTCCCTCCATATGGGATAGGCCCATGTGGGGGAGGTATAGAAGGTCCAAGAGAGCAAGTTAAATAATGGGAAAGTAGGATGAGGTGGCAAGATTCCTTGTGCCAACCCTCCACTTGTCCTCCTAGAGGTTTGAACATATTATAAAATTGGAAAGAGACCAAGGGAGTATCATAGACTTGAGATATGGGGCTTGATTTATGTGGAAAATTGAGGCAAAGGGTTGTCGCACACAATTGAGAGTGCGTAATCACCTAGCCCACATGGGAGACTTTTCCACACACACCATGCATGTGGGAGGATACATTAATGGGGAGAGACCCCCTCTTTTGGCTATAAAAGGAAGGGGCTATTCCTTGATGGGACATGCACACTCTTGTAAAGCCACCTAGCTAGTATTTTGATATTTCCCTCTCATCCCTTCTTTCAAATAAAGTAGGGTTCTCTTCCCTTGATGTCTCCATCTCTACATTCCTCCTCTTATCATGTACATGCTTCTCTTCCCCCTCTCCTTTTCCCCTTGTCTCATAGTCTCCCTCTTCCTTCCCTCCACTTCTAATTCCTTTTTCCCTCCTATGATAACCGTTCGCCCTCATGATCTCCTTTTCTCTATGGCCCTTGAGCGTCGCCATGTTTAGCCTCTAGCCTCTGGTCTCGATTGCTTTTCAGGCAAATAGATTTGGTGTGGCTGCTGGGATACGAATCTCCACGGCTAGTGGCGAATCTTCTACTCGTACGGGTCACATCTACAAAACTATACCGTCTGTGCTCTTTCTAAGCTACTGCGTGTGCATTCGATTCGCGCGTCTCCTGTGTGATAGTTTTTTTGGGCTGCTGCAACTTCTGGCTGCGGACAGTTTTCTGCATTCACCCGCGCGATAGTTCTCTGGATTGCTGCGGCTTCTGGTTGCGGATAATTTTATACGTTCACGTGTGCGACAATTCCGATAGTTCTTTGGACTGCTGCGGCTTCTGGTCGCGGACAGTTTTCTGAGCCCCTGCAAAACTGTAACAGCAGATCCCGCGCCCCCTCTCTCTCTTCTCTTCTTCTTCTCCTTCTCCTTGTCTTTCTCGTTCTCTTCTCCTTCTCCTCTTCTCTCCTCTCTTTTTATTAAAGAGTAGGATTTGAACCCAAGACCTCCCCCTTCACAAAAGAAAGACCTATCATTGGGCCAACAAGTTGGAAGTGGTAAAAATGTAATGATTTTGTTCATATATTGAAATCGCGGGAACTGTAACTCTCTAACCGTAGGGAGTTTGCTCTTGCTGTAAAAAGCAAAAATACTTCATTTTATGTGCTCTTATCCACTTCTCTTGCTAGATCGTCGATTCAGAACTTCTCCAAGCTCACTTCACGAACGCACGCCACACGAGAAGGGTGGACATTTATGTCACTTCTCGACTCGTTTAAGGAATTGGTGCCTGTTCCTCTGCACCTTACGGCTACCAATGCACGAGATGTCTTCCTTGATCTTCATGTCGACCTTCAACGGCTGATTGTCCAGTGCATTGTTGAAGGAGATGACGGGTGGAATGATACACCATGGATGATTCATGGTGAAGAACTACTGATACACTGGGAGGATTTTGATTTTACTTCTACTCATTGTGCGGTGATAGAACTACTTGCTGCTTTCGAGGTAATTAAAACGGTGTCCTTCATCGAAGGGTGGGATGCTCCCCAAGCTTGGGGGGAGATTTGGTGCATTTGCTTGTTGATTCCTGTGGATAAGCTCGTCCTAAATGGTTTATTCACAATCTCACTACAAAGGTTTCTAGGCCTCGGTAATGTTTCGACCAAGGAATCCATTTGTACCTAATCAACCTTTTGTGCCTCATTTCGCGCTTCAAGTTGTAATTCTTTTTGGTCTTAAGATAAACTATCAACAAAGGATTACAAGTTTATTTGGTGCTGAACGTTTGGCTCAAGTGTTGAATTCTCCCCACCCTCTCCTCCTACCTATCTTGGACTACCGAGAAACTTGGGATGTCCGAATTTTAGTCTTGGTGTGATGACATCTTGGATTCTTCAATTTGATGGAGCTTACAAACCTTCGACCAAGGCGGCTGGCGTGGGTGTGAAGCTCATGTGGGGATAAAGGTCACTGTGCCTTAACCCCAGTTATGTACAATACTCAAACACATATATAAATGAATGAAAAAGAAGATTAGGGTGGTTCTGCACCCACCAAACTAGTGTGGCTCTCTATCTCTCTCTCTCCTTCTTCCATTCTTGCTTCCATTGAGAGCACTCTCAACTGGTATCAGAGCCCGGGTGATCTAGCTGAGCGTGCGTGAATGCTTGGAAGCTCAGCAGCTCTGTGGGAGGAAGGAGAAGCTCTGTGGGAAGCTTTGTGGGTGACTTTACTTACATCCGAGTGTGCAGAGACCTTGGAGAAACGTTTGGAAAAGTCACTTTGGCTTTGCGAAGTGGTTTTGAGAGCCTGTTAAGAGCTTTCAAAGAAAAAGTCGTTTTTTGAGCTTTTCCCTATTCCGTTCGATGACAGAGACTCCATATTGACTTGTAGAGGCAACTATTGCTTTCTTTTGGTGTCCACATTACTTCAGGAGCCTGGAAACACCTTCATTCTTGAATCTGGGATCATTTCAGTGGATTTCTGACTCACTATGTCAGTTCCTGCGTTTTTTGCCCGGGTGTTGGAACTCAAGTTTGGAGCAACCATTTGCAGATCTGTCAGTTCCGGTGGACTCAGGAGGTCCTAAAACTTCTATGTTGCTCATCATTCGCACTCCGGTGGAGTTTACAGATAGCTCTGTTTCCAAAAACGTTTTTCAGTCCGTGTGTTGGACCCAATGATTGAGACCATGGTTTCCAAAACCGTCTGTCCCATTGCGTTCCGGACGCCCAAAAACCCCTCCCTGTCAGTTCTTGCGCGATTTGGTGGAGGATTTTCAGAGTTATAAATCTCTGTGTATTCGATTTCGTCTCTCTGTTATGCATTTTTCATACTAAGGTTTTGAAACCTTAGATTTATGCCACATGGCAGTGGATAAGTGTTGACTCCCATTTCTCACTCATCGGTTGGGATTTTGGAGTTCTGGCAGAAGAGAGATATTTGCAGATTTTCTTGCCGAGTCCGATTATGCAATGGCGCCCATGTTTTGAGGCATCTCAGGTTCTATTTTCAGTAGCGGTCATTACTGTGGGACTATGATTTCTTGAGTATACCTTATGCAGATCACTCTGGTTGCAGTTTGAGCAGTGTGCGCTCATTCGTGGTATGCATTGGGTTGCAGTGGATGATTTATAGGCCATTTGGATGCATTACGGTCCTTATTGGATGTGCTGATAGGCCCAAATTGCCTTGTGGGATGCTATTTTTTATGGACGCTTTGCACATGGATGCTATTTTATGCTGAGGGACAGCTTTGAAACATTGCAGGTGATGCACTGATAGTGCTATGCTCTCTTGGATGAGACATTATTGATGCATATGCCAGTGGACAGTGTTTATGCTTGAGTCATTTGGCACTTATTGGCATTTTCTTTTGGGCCAGATTTGCTCATATGGATGCATAGTATATGCACATGAGTCAGATGCTTTGAGTTTTGAGTTTTGGTGATATTTCACTCTATTGTGGCATACACATTTGGGTGCACCTGGTATTTGGTGTGATTCTCTCTTGTAGGCACTAGCATTTGGGATTTTGCTTTATTTGCATCATGGCATCCTCTTCCATGCCTGAAAAGGAGTTTTTCAGCATTAAAAAGTTTGATGGGACAAACTTTTATTTGTGGAAAGAACAGATAAGGGATGTGCTTATTCAAAAGAAGCAGATTAAACCCTTGGCAGGGATTGAAGCTAAGCCTGCAAATATGTCTGAGGATGATTGGAATGAGTTGGATGCATTAGCAAAGTCTACTATTAGACTTCATCTTGCAGAGTCAGTTTATTTCACAGTAGTAAATGAGCAGACTACGGAAGATTTGTGGAAGAAACTATGTGCCACTTATGAGAAGGAAACTGCCTCTAATAAAGTTTACCTCATGAAGAGGTTGTTTGAGCTGCAGATGAAGGAAGGAGTCTCCATTGCTTCTCACTTGAATGAATTCAATATTATTTTCAGACAACTTTAGGCTTAGAAGATGAATTTTGATGCGGAGACTAAGGCAATATTTCTCTTATGTTCATTGCCATCCTCATGGGATACCTTCCATACAGCTATCAGTAACTCTGCACCTGGTGGAGTACTAAAATTTCATGATGTTGTGGGTAGCTTGTTGGCCGAGGAGATTAGACGGAAGTCTATGGATGGCAACAAGCAGGATGCAGCCTTAATGTGCAAAGCGGTAGATCACAGTTCAGGGGGAAGTCCCAAGAAAGAGGGAAGTCACGTAGCAAATCCAGGGCACGGAACATTGAGTGTTACCATTGTGGCAAGAAGGGCCATATGAAAAAGGATTGCTACAAGCTGAAAAGAGAGCAAAAGGATAAGAAAAAGAATGCAAATTGGGGTGCAAATCAAAAGGAAGAGAGTCCAAGGGAGGACAAAGGAAAAGTAAAGATCGAGGAGATCAATGCAGTCACACATGATAGCGACAATGATGTTCTCTTCATGTCTAGTTTATCTACAGAGTTGCTTACCACTTCAGATGATGCATATTCCCAGGATTGGATTTTGTATTCTGGTGCTTCATTCCATGTTACTCCCCATAGGGAATGGTTCTCCACTTATGATAGTGGAAAGACAGGTTGTGTGCATCTTGGAAATGACTATGCATGTGACATAGTGGGACATAAAGTTTTCTTTTGCAAATGGGTCTGCATTTGTTTTGAAACATGTGAGACATGTGCCTAAGCTGACCAAGAGTCTTATTTCAGTGGGTCAGCTAGATGATGCTGGTTTTCACACCACTTTTGGCTTTCAGAGTTGGAAAATTCAAATGGGCTCTGGACTTTGTATCCCTTACATGTATCAGGGGTATTTGATCATGTTGTTGCAATAACCGAGCAGTCAAGCACTTCTCTATGGCATTGCAGGTTGGGGCACATGAGCCAAAATGGAATGAAACTCTTATGCCGTTTGGGTTATGTACCGCATTTGAGTTTCTCTGATTTTGAATTTTGTGAGCATTGTCTCTATGGGAAGCAGACTAAATCAGCCCATAAAAGAAGGGGAAAGAAAGAGTTTGAAATGCTTGATTTGGTGCATTCAGACGTATGTGGTCCCATGCCTACACGGTCATTAGGCGGGGCTGAATACTATGTGACATTCATTGATGATGCAACTAGGAAAGTGTGGGCTTATGCTATAGCTCGGAAGAGTGATGTGTTCCAGGTATTTCAGAAATGGCTAGCCTTGGTTGAGAATCAGTCAGGTAGAACGCTTAAATGCCTACGGACTGACAATGGTGGAGAGTATCTCTCTCATGAATTTCAGCATTTTTGTGATACACGTGGGATTAAGAGGGAGCTCACATCCCCTCGTACTCCAGAGCAAAATCCAGTTGCAGAAAAGATGAATCGTACCATTCAAGAAAGGTTGCAATGCATGCTTTCCAATGCAAGTCTTTCTGGTGGTTTTTGGGCTGAGGCAATGAAGACTGCAGTGCATGTGATCAATAGATCACCTAGTAAGAGTTTGGATGGTGGTATTCCTGAAGAGGCATGGAGTGGCAAGAAGCCCTCTTACTCTCATTTGCATATATTTGGGTGTGAGGCATATGCACATGTGCCAAAAGAGCTTCGAAAGAAGCTAGATCCTAAGTCTAGGAAATGCATCTTTTTGGGTTATGGTGAAAGTGGAGAGATGGGCTATCGTCTCTGGGATCCAGAAGCAAAGAAGATCATACGCAGCCATGATGTGGTCTTCAATGAAAAGAAGATGCATAAGGCACCCATGAGGGATGTGGAAATGAGGAAAATCACTTTCCAGGATGTGAATCCACCTGCATATGTTGATAGACGGCAAGCTGTCCATGCACCAAATGTGCAAGAAATGGTACAACCAAGTACTCCCACAGGTATACAATCAAGGGTAGATGATGGATCATCTATTGGTGGAAATGATGAGCCAAATGTGGCTGATATGCAAGTGGGACAGCAAGCTGAAATGCCCTTGAGAAGATCATCTAGAGTGTCTAGACCGCCTGATAGGTTTGTTCCAGGGGTAGACTATGTGATGCTTACTGATTGCGGGGAGCCTCCTTGCTATAGAGAGGCTATGATGCGTGAGGATCAACGCAAGTGGGAGTATGCTATGCAATCAGAGATGAGTTCACTTATGAAGAATAAGACTTGGGACTTGGTTTCTTTGCCACATGGAAAGAAAGCATTGCCATGTAAATGGGTCTACAAAATGAAGGTCACAGGTGATGATGTGCCTAGGTACAAGGCCCGTTTGGTTGCTAAAGGGTTCAAGCAAGAGAAGGGTGTGGACTTTGATGAGATATTCTCTCCGGTTGTGAAGATGACCACACTTAGATGCATGCTTGGACTAGTGGCAATAGAGGATATGGCGCTTATGCAGATGGATGTCAAGACAGCTTTCTTGCATGGGGATTTGCATGAGGAAATTTACATGGTTCAGCTGGAAGGCTTTGAAGAAAAGGGCAAAGAGCATTTAGTTTGCAAGCTAAAGAAGAGTCTCTATGGTCTTAAGCAAGCACCTAGAGAATGGTATCAGAAGTTTGATGCTTTCATTCGGTCCCATGGTTTTAGAAGGAGTGAAATTGATCACTGCCTTTACATTAAAAGAGCTAAGGATAATAGCCTGATAATCCTGGCACTATATGTGGATGATATGCTATTGGCTAGCAGGAATACTTATGAGCTAGATGCATTAAAGGCCAAGTTGCATGAGGCCTTTGATATGAAGGATTTGGGTTTTGCAGGTCATATTCTTGGTATGCGCATCACGCGTGATCGGAGTAGGAAACTCCTTTGGCTTTCACAAAAAGAGTATGTTACAAAAGTATTACAGCGTTTCAATATGGAGGGGGGGAAGGCAGTGAGTACTCCATTGCCTCCATATGTGAAACTGAGTCACACAGATAGTCCCAAATCAGATGAGGAAAGGGCCATGATGGCCAAGGTTCCTTATGCATCAGAAGTTGGGAGTCTTATGTATGCTATGATAGCTACTAGACCAGACATTGCATTTGCAGTGGGAGTTGTTAGCCGGTATATGGCTAATCCAGGAAAGAGGCATTGGGAGGCAGTTAAGTGCATCATGAGGTACATGAAGGGTACCAAGGAGATGTGCATCTGCTTTGGTAAAGGAGACATGCGTGTACTTGGGTACACAGATTCAAACTATGCAGGGCATGTGGATAGTAGGAGATCCACTTCTGGTTATGTGTTCACCTTTGCAGGTGGTGCAGTGTCGTGGATGTCTCGCGCACAGTAGTGTGTTGCTTTGTCTACCACAGAGGCTGAGTATGTTGCAGCCACAGAGGGTTGCAAGGAGGCTATATGGCTTAATCGGCTAGTGGGAGATTTGGGGATTCATACAGGTGTACCGACATTGCATAGTGATTCCATGAGTGCTATCCAGCTAGCACGGAATCCGGTCTTTCATGCAAAGACCAAACACATTGAGGTCAGGTACCATTTCATCAGGGAGGTACTTGAGGACAAGCGCATAGAGCTTGTCAAGGTTCATACACATGATAACCCTGCAGATATGCTGACAAAGAGTCTACCTAGTCAGCGGTTTGAGTATTGTCGTGTATTGATGGGCATTGGATAGTATGCTCACTGGTTGTTCTCCCTTAAAGGCACATTGTCCTTTAAGTGGGAGGTTGTGGGGTTAAAGGTCACTGTGCCTTAACCCCAGTTATGTACAATACTCAAACACATATATAAATGAATGAAAAAGAAGATTAGGGTGGTTCTGCACCCACCAAACTAGTGTGGCTCTGTATCTCTCTCTCTCCTTCTTCCGTTCTTGCTTCCATTGAGAGCACTCTCAGCTCACTTCACCGGGTGGTGAGGAGTATTGTTACAACAAGTCTTCACCCACAAGTACTTGCAATCAAGCTGAGTACTCGGTGCTCATTTTTGGGCTACAAAAGGCACAAGAACATCATGCCAAGCAATTGGAGGTGCAAGGAGATTCTCAACTAGTGTGTGAACAAGTTAGTGGAAGGTGGAAGGTGCAAAGCAAAGGCTTGTTTCACGACATCAACAAGCATTGGAACTTTGCAACCAATTTGAAGAGGTAAAAATTCAGCATATCCCTCGAGCTCGAAATCTTGTTGCTGATTTCTTGGCACGTGAAGCTTGTACTTCAATCACGCATGATGCGAGTGGAACCGCCACCCCAACAAAGCCGCAAGCCACGAAGGAGCGTGATCATTTGTAAGGAATGCAAAGGTTGTGGTCATCATGAAACTAAGTGTTGGGCATACTTGATACGAGTTCACTGACTTCGGAAGATCATCAGGAGGGTTCTCAAGGACATTGCTCAAAAGAAGGATGCCAGACCGCACACCCCTTGAAGAAATAGCATGGCGACTACAAGAACTGGAAGAAGCTGAAGGTGATGTGCAAGCTCTCCAACTGTTGACATTTGTCATGGCATTCTTGTTTGGCTTGATGAACAACCTCATGCAATGCCGTGCCTCTAACCCTCTCTTGTAAAGATCGATGTGATATCATGAGGGTTGGTCCTTTTAAGATTGTCTATGTGCTATTCTATGCTGAAGATTCTTCTCGTGTAGTATTTCACACCACACCAGTCACACCCTACCCTGCCTATGTGTGCTTTTTGGATGTATCTTCACACAATTTTCAGTTCAAGCTTTCTCTTACTATTGTTCATCCATAGATAAGCCTCTCTTTTCCATCTTCCAAGCGTGGTTGACATTCCCATGTTTTGTGGACGGGTGGAAGAAAATCCAAATGAGTATCTTGTGGCCTTCAAGCGCCGTTGTGTTTCTCTCAACTTTCTTACTGAAGACAGATGGCTATTGGTTCTTCCCACATTTCTAGAGGGTTTGGCTCAAGTGTGGTATGAGAAGCAAGCCGAAGACGTTCGCCAAAGCTGGCCAAGGTTGACAGCAGCGATGATTGAGTATTTCGGCAAAGAAGAGGAGTCGAAGAATGTGTACCTGTAGGTGGCAAACTTGAAGCAGTCAGAAGGTGAGATGGCACGTCGATATGTGGATTGAGCGGCCGTGCTCCTGGACCGTTTGATTGCCACACAGGAGGACAATGCCGGATTTTGAGCTGGAATGACTCAGTATGTGCTGGGCTACCTTGTAGCAGGAGCGAGTGATGAATTCCGCCTCAAACTTAAATGGGAGAATCCAGAAACTATGGTGCTAGCACATGAGATTGCTTAAAAGTTTGATAAAGTTCAGTCTGACCCCGCTTCAAAGAAGATGATTGTCCCTCCGCAACAACCTAGGGGGTCTAACTCAGGGGCATACCCCCACCCCTCATCAGGGATGTATCCACTGCCTCCACCTCAAATGTATGGTCCTCCCTTAGATGCTTACCCTCAATAAGGTGGATATCCTCACCCTCCGCCTCGAAGATTTCCCCAGCCTCGCCCACGAGCCCCCCTCCTCTCTACTCCCGTGGCCCCTCCAACTAAAGAGGCCCCCCCTGCAACAGATTCTGGAGTCAATGACCTAGCCAAGGCCCTGAATGAGAGATGGTGGGCATCAAAAATCAAGCCAACCGCCCTCCAAGAGATCGTGCTAATGTTGTATGCTACGAGTGCCACCAGAAGGGTCATTATTGCACAGAATGCCCCAATATTCCAAGGGTGAATCTTCTAAGTGAGTCTGGCACTGAGGATTCTGATGTAGAGATACTTGACCTCGGGAAAAGAAGTCGTGCCACCTCAGACCCCTCTCCAAACCGTGGACCGGGCCACCCCAAGAAGAAGGTGTCCTTCTCAGAGCCCTCAGATGCTGAGATGGCAGACCCACCAATAGAGAAGACTAAAAGATCTCGCAGGAGTAAGTGGTCACCCTCGGATTTTCCCATCGGCTTAGGGCAAGAGGACTATTTGGTCGTTCAGGACCTTGCTCATCGGTCTTTGAGCATCACAGTCCCTCAACTAATAGCATTAAGTCATAAGGTGAGATGTGAGCTGCAGCAAGGTCTCTCAACAAGGAAGAGCAAGAAAAAGGGAAAGGTACGAGAGGTATCTTCTATCTCTGAAGAAATTGATCGGCACCCACATACAGTAGATGTCATCATTGATAATTGCCGTGTCAAAAATGTGTGTGTTGATGGAGGAGCTGCATGTAATATCATGGTGCCCCGAATCATGAAGAAATTGAATTTGAAATGTACAAGGCGTTCCTCCACTCGAGTCAAGGTAGCAGATGGTCGACGACTCGCCACCATGGGAGTCATTGAGGATTTGCCCATCACTGTCAATGGGTTGACCACCACTGTCAATTTCTATGTAGTGGACATTGAAGATATAGGCAGAAGTTACCCAGCCATACTCAGGAGACCATGGTTGAGAAAGAGTGATGCAGTCAGCTATTGGAAGACAAGACACATGTCTTTTGGTGCTTCCAAGGAGAAGATCCCAGTGCAACCTGGTGCCATGGAACCGGAAGAAGAAGAGGAGCATGACAGTGATACTCTCTCATCCTCAGTGTCCAAGACCATGGAAGAATCAGACGGGGGGGAGGAATTCTCAGAAGAGGAAGTTTATATGATGGGGGTGTCTCCGACCCTGTCACCTGTAGAAAAGATAACAGCTAGTCCTCAACAGCTCGAATCAATGCTTTCTCCAGACCTCACTCCAAGTGAGAAAGATGAGTTTCTTGAAATGTTCAAAGATTTCCCTGACCTCTTTGCAACTAGCTACCACCACGTTCGCCATGTGACTACCATAGAGCACAAGATAGAGATGAAGCCTGATGCGAAGCCTATGGCTCAGAAGTATTAGAGATTAGGGCCCCTGCAGACCGATGCTTTGCGCTCAAAGTTGCAGAAGCTTGTAGAGGCTGGGTTTATTGTTTCGGTTCACAATACTGAATGGGTTTCACCAGTGGTAGTCATCCCAAAGAAAAACAAAAAGTGGCGGGTTTACATCGACTATAAGAAGCTCAATGCTGCCACCAAGAGGGATCATCATCCTCTGCCCTTTCAAGACCTCATTCTTGAGAAGGTAAGTGGTCATGAGATGTATACTTTCTGTGATGGTTACTCTGGGTTTTATCAAATCAGAATTGCCGAAGAAGATGTGCTTAAAACCACATTTGCCACACCCTGGGGGACATTTGCATTCAAAGTAATGCCATTTGGCCTCACCAATGCTCCTGCTACCTTTCAAAGATTTATGCAGATGGTGTTTGCTCCTTATTTGGGGGATTTCTTGGAGGTGTTTTTAGATGATTTTTGTATATTCTCGTCACGTAAGGAGCACATCATGAAGGTTAGATTGGCCTTCCAAAGGGTCAATGATGCAAATGGCAGTCTCAACCCTGAGAAATGCACCATTGGAGCCACTCAAGGGAGGTTATTGGGACATGTTGTCACATCCGAGGGCATCAAGCCTGACCCCGAGAAGGTAGAAGCCATCCTCAAGCTCTCCCCGCCTACAACCAAACGTTAGGTACGCTCATTTGTCAATCTAGCAGGATACTATCGCCGCTTCATTGATCAATATGCTGCTTTGACATAGCCCATGACTATGCTATTAAAAGATGGGGTGGATTTCTCTTGGGATGAGGATTGTGATTATGGGTTTGCACAAATCAAGAATGCTCTGGCTTCAGAACCCATTCTACGCCATCCAGACTGGTCAAAGACCTTCTATATCAATCCTGGGTTTGGTGAGCAAACTCTGGCAGGTATTCTTCTCTAGCAAGGGGAGGATCAGTTCATGTATCCCGTTCGATTTGCTTCTCGACAATTGCTCGACACTGAGCGACGCTATTCAGAGGCCGACAAGCATGCCTTGTCTTTGGTGTTTTGCATTGAGAAATTTAAGCATTATGTGGCTGGGAAGTCCTTCTTTATACTCTCTGGCACTGGTCTTGCAAAGCAGGTTCTTCAATCACCAAATCCCATGGGCCGGTTGGCCAAATGGTTGGCAGTTCTACAAGAATATGATTTTTCTTTCAAAATTGTAAAAGGGGGTTGTTCCAACTTGAAGAATGCTTTGATTGATTTAGAGGAGCGCCTTGATGTAACCCTTGTAGCAGCCATAGAAGTTGGGGATCCATGGTATGGTGGTATCTACAAGTTTTTGATTGCTTTCTCCTTTCCTTCAGAAAGTACTAGCTATGAGAGAAAGAAGATCCGCAGAGATAGTAGGCGCTACACCCTCCTTGATGGGGTGTTGTACCGTCAAGGCACGGATGGGGTACTAAGACGGGCCATTGATGCAGATGAAGTGCCTAAGGTATTGAAGCATTATCATGATGGATTTTGTGGAGGCCACTATGCCAGTGACTATACAGCTGACTATACAGCTAAGAAGATTTTACATGCTGGATACTATTGGCCGACCTTGTTCAAGGATGTCACTTTGTATTGCAAAACCTATGAACCATGTCAATTCTTTGGTAGGAAGGATTTGCGTCCCGGGCAACATCACCCAGTGATGACCATCCATCCGTTTCAGAAGTGGGGAATAGATTTTGTCGGGCCCTTACCCATGACTGCCCGCAAAAAGAAGTATCTTTTGGTAGCCACTCAGTATGTCACTAAGTGGGCTGAAGCTATCGCCCTCCCTGCTGCAAATGGCAAGGCAGTTTCAAATTTCATATTTGAACATATCTGCACAAGGTTTGGGACACCCATGGAGATAGTATCTGACCATGGGAGTCCATTCTTAAATGAAGCAGTGGAGTTACTCATGGATCGCATGGGTATTGATCATCACACTTCTAGCATCTATTATCCAGCATCCATGGGTCAAACAGAGTGGACCAATGGCCTCCTTTGTAAAACCATGGGGAAAATGGCCATAGGGAACAGGAGCCAATGGGATTAGAAGGTCACTGAAGCAGTGTGGGCTTACAACATCACTCATAAAACATCTACAGGTCACACTCCTTTTGAGTTGGTGTATGGTACTGAAGCAGTTTTACCACTAGAGATAGAGATTCCGGAGATTGGCACAGGAATAGAGGATGATAGAAGATGAACATGTAGAGGCCAGATTGGTACAACTTGAGAAGTTAGATGAAACCCGACGCCTTGCACTACACCACACAGAGATCTAAGAGAATCGACAAAAGGCCCGATTGGATGCTAAGATTCGCAAGGGATGGGAAAGACACTTTGCTGAGGGGGATGTTGTGCTATGCTTTGATAACAGATTGGACCACCAAATGGATAAGAAGTTTTTGCCACTGTGGACTGGTCCATACAAAGTCATCAAGGAACGTAGCAATGGGTCTGTACAAGTTCAAGAGCTGCATGAACCATATGGCAAGAAGGTGATCAACAAGCGTTACCTCAAGCCTTTCTTTGTGCGTGATGGACCCAGGCATGGAAATGCTGTGCATTCCTTGCCTGGGGGGGGGAACTGTCTAAGGAAAAAGGCATTAATATGTATGTGTGTTTGTATATGTGGAAATAGTATAATAAACTATGGTGTGCATAGGGCCCAAGGTTGAGGTGGCAGGGCATGACCATGTGCCACCCTTCCATGTAAGAGGACCCATAAGGTGTGTTGTACATAATTCATGATAATAATATTATAAAATGTAAGGTGGCATGGCTCCTCCATGTGCCACCCCTCCACCTAGGCTGCATTTAGTGAGATATGGCTCAAAGTCCATGGGAGAAGCAATATAAAATAGGTGGAGATGGATATTATATTGAGCTATTCCCTCCATATGGGATAGGTCCATGTGGGGGAGGTATAGAAGGTCCAAGAGAGCAAGTTAAATAATGGGAAAGTAGGATGAGGTGGCAAGATTCCTTGTGCCAACCCTCCACTTGTCCTCCTAGAGGTTTGAACATATTATAAAATTGGAAAGAGACCAAGGGAGTATCATAGACTTGAGATATGGGGCTTGATTTATGTGGAAAATTGAGGCAAAGGGTTGTCGCACACAATTGAGAGTGCGTAACCGCCTAGCCCACATGGGAGACTTTTCCACACACACCATGCATGTGGGAGGATACATTAATGGGGAGAGACCCCCTCTTTTGGCTATGAAAGGAAGGGGCTATTCCTTCATGGGACTCGCTCACTCTTGTAAAGCCACCTAGCTAGTATTTTGATATTTCCCTCTCATCCCTTCTTTCAAATAAAGTAGGGTTCTCTTCCCTTGATGTCTCCATCTCTACATTCCTCCTTCTATCATGTACATGCTTCTCTTCCCCCTCTCCTTTTCCCCTTGTGTCATAGTCTCCCTCTTCCTTCCCTCCACTTCTAATTCCTTTTTCCCTCCTATGACAACCGTTCGCCCTCATGATCTCCTTTTCTCTATGGCCCTTGAGCGTCGCCATGCTTAGCCTCTAGCCTCTGGTCTCGATTTCTTTTCCAGCAAATAGTAGTCTTGGAGCTTTCGCTCCCTATTGTACATATGAAGCCTCTTCTTCTCCCTTGTGTTTGTAGTATTTTGAGTTGCATTGAATTGGAGTCTCACTCTATTGACAATGAAGATCACTTCATATTCCCTCTCTTGAGTCTCTCTTCTCTTTTCTTTCTTTCAAAGCCTTAAAAGTTCTTTCTATTTGGCTGCTCATTGCACACACATGGTCCATCTGTTTCCCAAGCCACCGAGGGAGTTACTTACCCTATTGTAGGAAAAATCTATGAGTGGTGGATCGTTGATGAAGGTGGAGTCTTAAGGGTGCATCCTGCTCAGGCGAAATTAGCATGGGTGGAGGGCAATTTTCATGACAATTTGACCCCCTCTTAGTGTTTTGCTCATAACTTTCCGCTCATTAGTCCGATTTTTATGAAACTTATATCAGCACAAAGATCTCTTCAAGGCGCATGTCTTTGTGTTATTAGACCTTGAATCAAATACTGCAGCAAAAAGTTATGAGTCTTTGTGTTTGATAGCAAAAAGTTACCCTTGTCTAGTAAACCACCCATAACTTTCTAGCCGCTTCTTTGTTTCTTACAAAATTTATATCAGCACGAAGCCCATCTCAAGGCACATATCTACATGTGTTTGAATCTTTGGTATTATTGGGGTAACTATGATCAAGGGCTTGCTCTATGGTGCATGTGTGCATTTAGGGGAGTCACATGTGTGTTTGTGTGTGTTGTAAAGGCACATCAAGTGCTATGATGTGTCTAGTGTGTGACCTAAGTGATGATGTAAGACAAAGGCAATCCCACTGATGTAGGGATTGATTCCCACTGATGTAGGGGCTGATTGCCACTATGTAGGGAATGTATTACCTTCTCCCCCTTTCTATAAGAGAGAGTCCTCTCTCTCACAACCATAACAAAGATCTACCATCTTTCTTTCATTGTGCTCTCACACCTCTTGCAAGATGCATCTATTCTATCCTATGGGATTCTACAAATGGTATCAGAGCTTTAGGTTCTAGATCTAGCCTAGCCTAGCATTAGATGCTATCTCTAGCATAAACTACTAGTTTCTCATCTTCTCCATTTTCCTTCTTCTTCCCCAAATCTTTGAGAGCTCTATCCTCTACATACAGATGACCATTGCCCAAACCCTTTGAGCTGCAATCTCCTCACGTATGGGCAAACTTCCAGCTACAAGCATTTAGGGAAATTTTGTCTGTATGCGCAATGCCAACACTCACACTCCTTGACGAACTTTTGCTCAATTCTGTCTTTGTACCTACCTATCTACAAATTACTCTGAGCCCATGTTGGACGACACTGAGGGCAAGTTGTTGCTGAAATCTGAGCTCATTTGGACAAGGAGTGGAGGAACAACAGATGAAAAACCAGTGGGTCTTGGCTATGGCGACCTGACGCAACATTGCACCCCTCCTTGCTGGTAGCCCTTCTCTCATAAAAGGCCCTTCTTCTTGCATAAAAATCCCCTTGAATAGAGCTATGACCTATGAGAATTGCACCCTCCAAGTTCTGGTCTCTGTTTTGGATAGTTTTGACAATGTTGTGAGTTTGATGCTACATTAGATGCTACTTTAGCATTTTTAATGTTTAAAGTGTTGAATAGCTTTAGTACAATATGGCTATAGCTTTGCTTTAAGTTACTACACTTGGATTTGCATGGAATGCTTTCATTTAGCCACCTCTATGAAGCATGCAAGTGAAAGCATCATTTCCATTATGTTTTGTAGTATGGAATTTGGTTGCAAGCCTTTGCTACTCTAAATGCTTGTATTTTGAAGCTCTTCAACTCTTTCTAGCCTTGTAAGAGAGTAGACACTGCCCATTTTGGGTTAGACCCTCTCATGGCTACCATCTTGAATATGGATAAGTTCAATGGTAAAGGCTTTTACACATGGCATATGAAGATTAAGTTTGCATTGATGAGGGAAAACCTCTGGGGGCTTGTCAAACCGGCTTCAACTTCTTCTTTAACAAACTCTAATGCTAGAGAATCCTTAGCTCCAACACGCCCGGCAAGAGATCCTGCTAGAGAGGAGAAAGCCTATGGCATCATTGCTCTTGGCTTAGGAGATGACTATATTCATCACATCTCTGATTTAGAGTCTCATTCTGAAGCTTGGTAGAAGCTTGACATTATTTTTGGTGCTAGCTCTCACATCTCAAAATTGCTTCAAAATTGTCACTTAAGATTGCTTTCTTTAAATTGAAGATGGTTAGTGGTGCTCCCTTGGCTGCCCATGTCAATTACATGCGAAGTCTCATGACTCAACTTGCTTCTATCAACTCTCCAATCACTACAGATGACGCAATGGCAGTATTGCTCAAAAGTATGCCTGAAGATTATGATCATGTTGTTACCACTTTGAAAAATCTTCCTAATCCTAATCTTGAAGGTCTTATTTCGGCTCTTCAAGAAGAAGAAAGGCACATGGAACTCCAGAGAGGCAATGACACAGCCTACCAGAGAGCCTCAATGACACGACCTATGCCATAAAAATTCAAAGGGGCAAGTTTTCACCTTGCAAACATTGTCAAAAGACAAATCACCTCTCAAAAGATTGCTTCAAGATCAATCCATGCAAACATTGTGGCAAAAACAATCATCATGAGAAGTATTGTAAAGCCAAAAAGGAAGAATTTACTACTAATCTGCCAAAAAGGAAGAATTTACTACCAATCTACCAAAAAGTCAGAAACTGCCAATCTACTTTCATTTGATGAGTCTCCACATGATGAAGACTATGCTTTTTAGGCACTTTGTTTATCATCACTTGGTCAAAATTTTGAGGTTCTCTGCCTGGAGTAGTACTCCAAAAAGAATATGTAAATCACCTATGGTCACCATATGATGTAGACCATGTGATATGTGTTTTGACTATCCCATTTTTGTAAACCTCACACCCTTGGGAACCCTTGCTAGCATGAGATCCTAGCCATAGATTAATCCTTGACCACCATGAGATGGCATGAGAAACTATGAGACCAGATGTATCCTTGACACTGCAAGAGGCAATCCCTTGAGGGGGGTTTGTTGGGGTAAGTATGATCAAGGGCTTGCTCTATGGTGCATGTGTGCATCTTGGGGAGTCACATGTGTGTTTGTGTGTGTTGTAAAGGCACATCAAGTGCTATGATGTGTCTAGTGTGTGACCTAAGTGATGATGTAAGACAAAGGCAATCCCACTGATGTAGGGATTGATTCCCACTGATGTAGGGGTTGATTGCCACTATGTAGGGAAGGTATTACCTTCTCCCCCTTTCTATAAGAGAGAGTCCTCTCTGTCACAATCATAACAGAGATCTACCATCTTTCTTTCATTGTGCTCTTGCAAGATGCATCTATTCTATCCTACGAGATTCTACAGGTATCATGTCTCTACTGAAAGTTATAGACCTCTATGTCTAATGATAGTTTGAGAGTGTTTTGAGCTAAGTGTAAAGGTATCTATGAAGGAGGTGCAATGTTTCCCCAGAACCTACCCATCCGACCCAATCAGCCCCTTCAAACTCCTCGATATATATCATTTCATGTCATGCTGAGCTACAAAATCTTCTTTCAACAACGTATCGCTCTTCTCTTTGGTGCAGATCGGCTTGCTGAGATTATGGCCTCTGCTGATCCTTTCCTTCTCCCTATGCTTGAGTAGAACATCACTTGGCATGTTACCATCTTCATTCTCTTCTAAGGGAGGAAAGTATGGTGTGGTATCTTGGCATAAAAGTTTATTTTTAATGTCCCTTTCTCAATGATAAATATCTTTGTCAGTCAGTTCAAAAGCAGTAGGAAGTGAAGAGGTGCGTGAAGTTTATTACCTCCAACTTCATGTCATATCTTTTTGGTGGAGACGCCAGGTACGTTTGGTATTGGATTCATCCCACCTTACTAAAAGGTCTCAGGTGTACTTGATTGCAAGTGATGCCTAGTACAAGCATGCGTTTTTTTATGTGATAAAGAAGATGTATGGAAGAACTCTGTTAGAAGAGATTGTAGCCCGTTTAAGATAGCTAGAAGATTGTGAAGGTGATGCTCAAGCTATTCGCAGAGTCATTATGATCATATCCTTTATGTTTGCACTCTTGAATATGTTGGTGAATCGACAACGCCGGCAGTAAGCACAATGATAGATTGGGGATTGTTTCATGTACTAGTAGCTTGGTGTGAAGAAGAGTTGAGTCTTTGGGTAGTTTTTGACTATAATAGTGGAGTGGTGATTCTCAATGCTTTCGACTTCTTTTGCTATGCAAATGATGAAGAGTGCAATATCTTGAAGCTGTTATGTGCACTTCCAATTGTGAGAAGGGTGATTCTTGAATGCATGTATACACAATGTTTTCATGGTGCTGGTTGGTCACTTATTTTTAAATATTTCATTGAGGATCACATTGTGGAGGGTTTTCAACAAGTGGTTATGCATAATAAGTTGGTCTTAGTATACTAAGGCTCTATGGGATCTTGTTTGGATCTTGTTTGGGATATTATCTGGAACTTGGTGTTTCCTTTTTGTGTTTCATCATGGTGAAGATTCCAGTGTTTTGAGGGACCCAAGGAGAAGACTCAGAGTCTTATCTTCGGGATTTTATTAGAGGATGCCGGCTTTCTAAATGGTCCATGAAGGGTCGAGTGGAGATTTTGCCTCATTTTCTTGAAGGTGTAGCCTTGAGTTGGCATGAGGCCTTGTGGAACTCTACCAAGGAGGATTGGAACCAAGTGGTGGTTGCAATGAAGCAGAGATTTGGGGCAGTGGAGTCACCAAATGCTTTGATGTTGTAGTTGTGAAGATAGTGGGAGAGAGGGAAGGAGTCTCACTTGCGGCTTTCTCACATACAGAATGGGGGAATACACACACAGGTGGAGGCTGAAAACAGTTTTCCTCTTCTTAGTTGTGAAAGCCAAAAGAACTCTAGTACAAAGAAGTAGAAGAACCCTATATGTGGGTCTCAAACCAAACTTAACTGACTAAGGTGGCATACTAACTAAGCCACAAACTAGAGTAGATAAGGATAGCTGTCATCCAGCTACTATTCATGGGTGGTGTACCAACCGCATCTGCAGCTAACAAGTCAGTGACATAAATACACAATGGTCACCCTGGCATATCACGAGTGGAGCTCGATATCTCAACACTCCCCCTCGAGCTCAATCCCAATTCTTGCACACCAAGCAGGTCTCTGAACTTGCGCAGCTTCTCTGCGCCCAATGCCTTCGTGAATATGTCAGCGACCTGATCCTCTGTGCTGACATAAACTAGATCAATAAGACCTAGTAAAGCCTTCTCCTACACATAGTGATAATGCACCTCAATGTGCTTTGTTCTAGCATGATAGACTGGGTTATTTGCCACGTGTATATTGCTCATGTTGTCACAATAAATGACAATTGGCCCATCTGTAGACTCATGCATATCATAAAGTAGCTTATGCAACCAAGCTACCTCACATGCAGCCATTACTGCACCCCTGTACTCAGCCCCTGTGCTCGACAAGGCAACTGTAGGCTGTTTCTTGCTGCTCCAGGTGACTACAGCGCTCCCAAAAGAGAACAGATATCCACTGGTAGATCATCTATCAGAAGTACTACCAGCCCAATCAGCATCAGTGTATCCATGCAACTGTATCTGAACCCCAGCCTCATAAAATAGTCCATACTGCAATGTGGACTTCACATACCTGAGTATGCATCTAGCCGCATCCAAATGTGGTTTCCTTGGAGCCTGCATAAACTGACTTACCAATCCAACAGCATAGCTTAAATATGGCCTAGTAATAGTCATATAAATCAAACTTCCTACTATGCGTCTGTACATAGTAGGGTCTTCTAGAAGCTCACTTGCATTTGTGCTCAGCTTCACATTCTGCTCCAAAGGAGCTGAAATAGGCTTACAGCCTGTCATCCCATATTTGGACAACATGTCCAATCCATACTGCCTCTGCAAGAGCTGTATCCCACTTGGTGATCTAATCACCTTAATGCCCAAAAAATAATGCAGCTCTCCCAAATCCTTCATCTCAAACTTCTACTTCAATAGCATTTTCACATGAAGGATATCTTCATCACTATCACCTGTGATGATCAAATCATCAACATAAATGACAAGCAGCATAATACCTTTCTCTATTTTTCTCACATAGAGTGAGAAATCAGCCTTGGAAATCTGAAAGCCAATAGTGACAAGATACTATCCTATCTTGTCAGACCATGCTCTAGGTGCTTGCTTCAAGCCATACAAGGCTTTCTTCAACCTGCAAACAAACTCAGGATGAATAGCATGAACATAACCTAGTGGCTGCTCCATAAAGACCTCTTCTTGCAAATCACCATGCAAGAAGGCATTCTTTACATCCATTTGATGTAAAGACCATCCCTTTGATGTAGCCATAGCAATGACTGCTCTTAGAGTTGCCATCCTTGCAACCGGACTGAATGTTTCTTCATAATCAATGCCATGTGTCTGTGCATACCCCTTGACAACTAATCTTGCCTTGTATCTGTTCACAGAAGCATTTGCATTGTGCTTGATCTTATAAACCCACTTACAGCCAATTGCATTCTTGTCTTTAGGCAAAGGCACCAATTCCCATGTAGCATTTCCTTCCAAGGCATCCATTTCTTCATTCATGGCTTTCTCCCATTTTTCATTTCCCATGGCTTGCTCAAAAGAAGTGGGTTCTGGTTCCTGTATCACTTTGACCATATAGGCATAGTGAATGGCTGTAAATCCATCATATTTCAGCCTATCCACAGGATACCTAGCTCTGGTAGACCTATGCAAAATAGGCTCACTTCCAAGTGCTCTCAAAACATCCCTGGTCTTCCTTACTCCAGGTGTAACAACAGAAGGAATACCTAACTCATCATCAATGCTCTGTTCTGAGCCACTGGATTCACCATCCACATAAGAGTGACCTGCATTCACATCAAACATGGGCTGATCTACCTTCTCTTTTCCTTTTCGTGATACCTGCGTACCACTATGTGCATTTCTTCGAGGAGATTCTCATGATCTCAATCTGCCTGTCCATGGCGAAGTATGTGAACCACTACTAGAGGACACTATAGGTCCACTGATATTTTGTGATTGCTGTTGTGAATTCTATGCAGCATTACCATTTTGTGCATCTACATCAATCATCACATTTACTGGTTTATACCAGCTGCTCATCTCATAAAAAACAACATCTCTGCTCACTATAAACTTACGAGTAGAGGGGTTATAGCATCTATACCCTTTCTATTGTAGACAATAACCAATAAAAACGCACTTCTCAGCTTTTCGATCCAACTTGGATCTCAACTCATCTGGCACATGAACATAGGCAATGCAACCAAAAATTTTCAAATGAGAAATGTCTGGTTTCCTACCAGTATACATCTCCTTTGGCATCATGCCATGTATTGCTGCAATGGGAGTTATGTAAACTACTGTAGCAACTGCTTTAGCCCAATAATAATCTGGTAGATCTTTTTCATTTAGCATGGCCCGAGATACCTCTCCAATATGCCTGTTTTTCTTTTCTGCAAATCCATTTTGCTATGGGGTATGACTGCATGAATATTGCTGCTCTATGCCATGCTCCTGTAGGAACCTTGCAAACTCATTTGAGAGGTACTCTTCCCCTCCATCTGACCTTAGGCATTTTATTTGCAGGCCTGTTTCTTTTCAACCATAGCTTTAAAAGCTTTGAAGTGCCCAAACACTTCACTTTTCTTTTTCATAAAATACACCCAAACTTGAAAAAGGAAAGCAAGACTGGTCCTCTTACTAGGACACCGCGAACTTGGTTTGCTTTCTTGAGCTCCTTATTACGAACAAGGCTCTGATACCATGTGAAGATAGTGGGAGAGAGGGAAGGATTCTCACTTGTGGCTTTCTCACATACACAATGGGGGAATACACACACAGGTGGAGGCTGAAAACAGTTTTCCTCTTCTTAGTTGTGAAAGCCAAAAGAACTCTAGTACAAAGAAGTAGAAGAACCCTATATGTGGGTCTCAAACCAAACTCAACTAACTAAGATGGCATACTAATTGAGCCACGAACTAGAGTAGATAAGGATAGCTGTCATCCAGCTATTATTTGTGGGCAGTGTATCAACCGCATCTGTAGCTAACAAGTCGGTGACATAAATACACAACGGTCACCCTGGCATATCACGAGTGGATCTTGATATCTCAACAGTAGTTGGACCGGTTCTATCAAGGAGAGGGTGAGATGGTCTCTGCATCGGCAATCTAATATGAAACTTTATGGACAAAGTATGAAAGGACAGCTTTGCGAGCTGTGACATTTGCATCATTGGCCCCTCAAAGTCTCTCAGGGATGGAGCACTTAAAGATGAGCAAATTTGTTATGGTTTTGGAGCCTCGTCTTTGCTCAAAAGTAATGAGTAAAGATCCAACAACATACATGGAGGCACTTCACATTGTGACCAAGAAAGAAGCTTCTCTAAAGATTGAATCCTCTTTTGCATCTTCAACAGCTTCAACTTCTAAGGTGGAGATAATGGGCACTCCTCAGGTACCAAAGTCCTCTGAGTTAGATCATAATATCTGCCAATTGATGGCAAAGTTTTCTGATTTGAAATAATTGCATTTGGTTAATGCACGACAACCTAGAGCACTAAAGAGTGAGGATAGGCCTCGAGATAAGAGTGGGGTCACCTGCTATGAGTGTAATGAAAAAGGTCACTATCGCCCTGAGTGTCCTAGATTGAGAAAGAAAGAAGAAAAACAAGTATCCTTGTTAGAAGCTTCTTCAGGGTATGAGGAAAGAGAGGTAACGATGGCTAAACGGGGGCGTGGTAAATCAAAAGAAGAAGAAGAAAGCAAGGAAGAAGTAGATGAGGAACATCAGGAAGAGAAACACCGTAGTAAGAAAAAGAAGGCATCTAGAAGGAGAATTAGCCAATCAAACTTTCCTTTAGGACAAGGCATTGGAAACTATGACTTGTTGTTTGACCTTAAAGAAAAGGAAGCTCATATCACCTTTGGTCAATTACTTGCTTTGTCTCCAAAACTACAGAAGGAATGGGGAAAGCTAGTAAGCACAAGAGTGTCAAAGAAGAAAAAGAAGAAAAGTGCCATTCCTATTGTTCAAAAGGTAGATATAGATGTTGGTGATGATGTACCTGTGGTTAATGTGATCATTGATGGTCAAGTGATTTCTAATGTGTACATTGATGGAGGTGCATCGATTAATGTCATGAGTGAGAAAACCATGATAGATGCTGATTTAAAATACTCTAGTACTACCTCTCCTTATCACATCAAATTGGCTAACAACACTAGGGTTAAGACCTTGGGAGTTGTGAAGAATCTAGAAGTGGATGTATGTGGAATTTATGTGCCGACTACTTTTCAGGTGATTACTACCAAGCTAGATGCACGTGCCTATCCATTGATTTTGGGAAAGCCTTGGCTATGCAAGATGAAGGTTATTCAAAAGTGGGATACTAAAGAATTGATTTTGCAGGGAAATGATAAGAAGGTGCACTACAACATCAGAACTCACAAAAGGGAAGTTGTCAAGGAGGAGTCTTCAACATCAGAGAGTTCGAGCTCTGATTTTTAACCGATCAAGAAGAAGAGACAGGGTGTAGCTCCGAGGAGTCCACAGAGGGTGAGGTGGAAGGAGTGGCCTTTGGTCTTTGTCTTGGTGCTGATCGGGATGAGTTAGGAGGGAACAAGGTGGTGGTATAAGAAGATCTTGTAGAGACACTTCATGTGGAGGATTTGGAGCACACTAAACGATGCCAATGTAATGAGGAGCTTCTTAATGATTCTCTATCAAGTAGTGAGAAGCTCCAATACTTGGATATGTTAGATAATTTTCCATGTCTCTATGCAACAAGCTATTCAAAAGTTTGACCAATCTCTCTTATGGAGCACAAGATTGAGTTGAAGCCAAAAAGCAAGCCAGTTGTGCAATGCTTAAGGCAATTGGGGGTGATCCAAGCTGAGGCACTAAAGAAAGAGGTAACACAACTACTTGAGGTGGGATTCATCTTTCTTGCTGATGATTCAGAATGGATATCTCCTATAGTTGTCACACCAAAGAAAGGAAATAAGTGGCGGGTTTGTGTGGACTTTCGTCCTTTGAATGCATGCACTAAGAGGGATCATTTTCCTTTGCCATTCCAAGATGAAATACTAGACCGAGTAGCAGGGCATATGTATTCTGTATGTGATGGGTATCCTAGGTACTTTCAAATTCATATTCGAGAGGAAGATCCAAAGAAAACATCATTTGTCACACCTTGGGGAGTTTTTACTTATAGATTAATGCCTTTTGGGTTGACCAATGCACCAGCTACATTTCAAAGCTTCATGAGTCAAGTGATTGAGCCTTACTTGGGAAAGCTCATAAGGGGGTTTTTGCATGATTTTTGCATTTATTCTTGGTGCATATATCACATGGATAAGTTAAATATGGCCTTAGCTAGGATTGATGAAGCAAAAGGGTGTCGAAATCCTAGCACGTGTCATTTGGCTCAAACAAAAGTAGTCTTGTTGGGGCATATTGTGTCTGAGGAAGGCCTACAAATGGATCTTGATGACAAGGTTTAAGCAATCATGGCATTGCCAAGTCCTGAGAGTGTCACTGCTGGTGTTTGCAGAATTCTAGGAAAAAGCAAGTATTATCAATGCTTTTGTGATGATTTCACAGAGATAGTGCATCCCATGAACTTGTTGACAAGAAATGGAGTTTCTTTCTAATGGGGTGTAGAGCAACAAGAGTCTTTTTGGCAACTTAAGGAGGCCATGAATAAGGGCCCAATATTGAAGCCCCCTGATTGGTCTCAAGACTTTTACATAAATCCAAGTGTATCTTTGCATTCAGTTGGTGTTGTATTGCTATACAAAAAGGAGAGGCAGGTAGAATGCAACCCATCTATTATGCCAGCCAACAGCTTACAGAGGTGGAAACAAGGTATGAAGAAATGGAGCAACAAGCCCTCTCTTTGGTGTTTTTAGTCAGAAAGTTTCACTCCTATTTATTACCTTGGCCATTTTTCTTCCTTACCTCTCAGTCTATAGCTAGTTCGCAAGCCTAATCCTTGAGGGAGATTTGCAAAATGGTTATCAAGCTTCAAGAGTTCTCTTTCTCTTTTGTCACACTGAAAATACGACTAGGTCCACTATGGTAGATTTGCTCATAGGACGGCTCGATCTAAGATAAGAGAAGAAATATAAGGAGGACATTAATGATGAAAGGGAGACACCACCAACAGCTTTTGTCTTGTATTTTGATGGGGCTTTTAGTCCTTCATGCCAACAAGGAGTCGGGGGATAGTCTTGATGAATTCTAAAGGTCAAGAGGTGTGGGCAAGAGGACAAGAGCTTCCAGGTATCACAACTAACAATGTAGCTGAGTATAATGCTTTGATTCTTGGTTTGGAGGGTTGTCTTCAAAGTCAAGTTAAAGATTTGGAACTTTAAGAGGAGATTGTCAACTTATTATAAAGGAAATGCAAGGGCATTACAAGACAAGTCCTCATTTGAAGGAGCTTAATCAAAAGGCTATGGCACTATGTAGTCAATTTGATTTTTGCAAGTTTGTTCATATAAACAGAAAAGAAAATCAAAGGAAAAATGAGTTAGCTACTCAAGCCATTGTAGTACAAGACCGAGGGGTGGTTTCTTTAGTAGACACTGGATGGCTAGAACTACAAGATGTTTAGCAATATGTGGAAGAAGGCATGTTTCCTCGAGGGTTAACTCCACAATAGAAGCAGAGATTGGTAAGGAAGGCTTGTCCCTATACTATTGTTGATGACATTCTTTATAAATTGGGAAAAGATAAGGTGCTCCATCAGGTGGTCCATCCCATGGAGACTAGGAGAATCCTAGAAATGTGTCATGTATGCTCTGGTCATTTTGCTTCAATAAGCACAACTAGGAGAATTCTTAATGCAGGTTACTTTTGGCCATGCCTCCATAAGGATGTATATGAATGGTGTGAAAGTTGTAAAGTATGCCAAAAGTTTGGAAGGCAAGAGTTGATTCCTGGGCCCTTGAAGCCTATTCTAGCATATGGACCATTTGAGAGGTGGGGGTTGGACTTTGTGGGACCACTCCCTTGCTCATCTCAGGGCAAGCATTATTTATTGGTGGCCACTGATTATGTGACTCGGTGGGCAGAGGCCAAGGCCACAGTCAATAGCAAGGCAAGCACAGTTGCAAAATTTTTCTTTGATCAAATTTGTTCATGCTTTGGTTGTCCTTTGGAAATTCTCATTGATGGAGGAACCTCTTTTAGAAATGAACTAATTGAAGATGTGATGCATAAGCTAAAGATAAATCATACCATGTCCACGCCATACTATCCCCAATAGTATGGCTTGGCTGAGAAAACAAATGGATTGTTATGCAATTCAATGGGAAAGCTTGTAGACACCAAGAAAAGGCATTGGGATAGGGACTTGGCAGAAGTTTTATGGGCTTACAGAACCACACATAAGCTAGCTATTGGGTTTACACCGTTCCAACTAGTGTATGGAATAGAAGCCATTTTCCCCATTGAATTGGAGATACATAGTCTTTGTACTATTGTTACAAGAATAGATGGACAAGAGGAGGCCTATGCTCAATGCTTGGTATAGCTAGAAGCCTTGGATGAATGTAGATTACAGGCCTTACAAAACTTGGAAGCTTCTCAAAAAAGGCGCAATGCCCATTTTGACACGAAATTACACAAGAAGAAAGGTATTGCAGAAGGAGATTTGGTCATGAGATTTGATAGTCGTCTGGACAAGCAGCTAGACAAAAAGTTTATCGGCCAATGGGACGGACCATATCGAGTCAAAAATGGAACCTAACAGCTTGAGGATGTTGATGGCATGGTGATACCCGGATGCACCAATGAGTATCACCTTAAATTCTTCTATGCTCGACCACCTTGAGGGCCAACAGACAATCTCTATCACTAGAGAGGATCTGCTGGGGGGGGGAAGGATGTGACGCCAAAAATTGATATTTTTAATTTGGCATTGGTATTGTTTTTCTCTATGTTTGTTGATAAGAGTTTGAGTATTAAGTGATAGCCTAGCGGCTCTCACTTATTTCTATTTTCTAAGATATTGTATGGGATTGAGAGGATGAGTGGAATGGATCATTGTAAATACCATAGGTATGAATTATAAATACCTTGATATGGGGTGAGAGTTATAGGTGTATGGGATATTATGGATTTTTTAGAAAATAGGAAGAGTGAGTCATATAAAGAGGTGGGATCATGTCCATGTGTTTCAATAATATAAGAGAGGCCACATGCCAAGTGTGTGGAAGGCATGTGGAGGAGTGTGCAGTCAAGAAGAATCCTTTTAGAATTCCCATGTGGAATAAGGAGGATGTGGGCATATGAAAAAGAGAGGTTCTCGATGGGCTCCATGTGGGGAGACTCTTGACTTTCTCAATATTTTAAGAGTCTTGAGCATCTTTTGATGGGACACATGGCAAGAGTAGCCAAAAAGGACATGGATGGTGACATATAGGCTTGTGTGATTGATGGGGAAAGGAATCTACAGGTAGCAATTGTAAATGGGTGAAGGAGGGTGACAAAATCTCTATAAAAGGAGCCCTCCTCTCCCTTGTTCAACATCTCTTCCACCATTATGCCTCATGTTGTTATAGCTCTAGTCTCCTCAAGCCTCTTCCATGAACCTTCTCTCCCTCTTGTAGATATTCCCTTATGTAGACTCTTGAGTCCATCTCTCTCTAGTTCATTCTCTCTCTATGAGTAGTCTTGGAGCTTCCGCTCCCTCTTGTAAGTATGAAACCTCTTCTTCTCCCTTGTGTGTTGAGATATCGAGCTCCACTCGCGATATGCCAGGGTGACCGTTGTGCATTTATCTCACTGACTTGTTAGCTGCAGATGCGGTTAGTACACCACCCACGATAGCTGGATGACAGCTATCCTTATCTACTCTAGTTTGTGGCTCAGTTATTATGCCACCTTAGTTAGTTGAGTTTGGTTTGAGACCCACATATAGGGTTCTTCTATTTCTTTGTACAAGAGTTCTTTTGGCTTTCACAACTAAGAAGAGAAAAAACTGTTTTCAGCCTCCACCTGTGTGTGTATTCCCCCATTGTTGTTGAGATATCAAGCTCTACCTCCGATATATCTCCTGGATGACTATCATTTATGTCACCGCCTATGTTAGTGTACTCGTGGTGTAGTTAGACTACCACGTATGTTTTTGGTTTGGGTTCACATATGAACAACGTATTCTAGGTTTTGACATATAGGGTATTTCCCTCTTCTATTGTATTGTTGTTGTGTGCAAAAGTGAAGAAAGGCTTCACCCTCCAACCTTGTGTCCTCTCTCTTTTGTGTGTTGTGAAGAAAGCTGCACTTGAGTCTCCTATCTCTCTCCCTCATTCTTTACATGGTATCAGAGCCTTGTTCGTGGTAAGGAGCTCAAGAAAGCAAGCCAAGTTTGTGGTGTCCTGGTAAGAGGACCAGTGTTGCTTTCCTATTTTGAGTTTGGGAGCAAATCTCTGCAGGTAGCACAGCCAGAAGTGCAGGAGTGCACTGTTTCAGATTGAGAAGCCCTTCGTGGTGTGGCGAGAGCGCAGTATATGCTGCGGCAAGGGCGAAGCACTTGGTGACTTTATTTTTTTGATTTGAGGCCGTTTCGGGGCCCGTTTTGAAGGCGGAAGTTCTTCGCAGGCACTCAGAAAAAGGCCCTGTTTTTCGCTGTGCGACCACTGCGCGGCTAGTCGGTGGAAAGGTGCCACAGAAATTGCATTGTATGCCTATGTGCAGAGATATTGGGAGTTGCAAATTCATGCCTGTTGCCTGTTGATGCAAAATCGTCACTAGGAAGTGACTGTGTGGTGAAATACCACTTTCGTCAGTGTTGCAGATCTGCCCCTGTGAGGCTTTTTGCAGAAGTTTTGCTATTTGCCCTTGTGAGGCATTTGCTGTGTTTACAGGTTGCTGTTGCAATTCGTGATTTGTAAAATGTCTGAGAATCTGTCTACCATTGTCAGTGAGAAGCTTGACAAGAACAACTTCCAAGCATGGAAGTTCAGGATGACAAACTTCCTTATGGGAAAGGGAGTTTGGGAGTACATCAGTGGTGAAACTGCAGAACCAGTGTTGGGTGCTGCTCCCACTCCTGCTGAATTGAAGGCCTTTAAAGAATGGCATGAAAAAGCCAGAAAATGCCTATATTGGCTATCTGTTAGCATTTCAGATTCTATGATTGTGCATATACAGGATCTAGAGACGCCTAAGGAGGCATGGGATACATTGGTGAAGCTGTATAGCACAAATACCAAAGCACGAAAGATGCAGCTAAAGCAGGAGTTGCACAATGTGCAAAGGAAGAATATGAATATAAATGAGTATTCCTTGAAGGTGAAAGGCCTTGCAGATTCTCTTGCCTCCATTGGAGCACCTGTTGATGATGAGGACTTAGTGTCCGTGACCTTGAATGGTCTTGGGAAAGATTATGCACAGTTTCGGACATCCATTGGAGTCCGTGAAACATTTCCTGATTTTCAGGAACTTATTGCTCTCTTGCTGAGTGAAGAGCAAAGGAATGGTGGTTCAGCCACCTCAACTTCTCAAGAGACTGCTTTCTACTTGAATACAGGTAGAGGAAGGGGTAGAGGAAGAGGTCGTTTTGGTGGCCGTGCAGGAAATCAGAACCAGCAGCAACAACAGGAAAACCAGTCCTATGGAGGGGGACGTGGTAGTTCTAGAGGCAGGGGGAGCCAAAGAGGCCGTGGTTCATGGCAAAGGAACCAGCAAGTAAATAGCAGCACAGAATGCTATTATTGTGGAAAGCCTGGACACAAGGAGAATACATGCTATAAAAAACAGAACGACATCAAAAGTGGAAAGTTGCAGCAAAGCAACTATGCATCATCAAGTGGGCATGGTGACGACAGAAATGAGCACCTTTTTGTGATGCAGCATATGGTTAACTCCATGTCAGGAGATGCTGCAGCTTGCAATGATGTTTGGTATGTTGATTCAGGTGCCTCTAACCACATGACCAGTCATGGTGAGTGGTTTCATGATGTTAGAAATTTGGATAAGCCAGGTTATGTTGAAACAGGTGATGATACTGCGCACCCAATTACGTAGGTTGGTAAAGTGCCATTGGCTGTGCAGGATGGCAAAACGAAGTACTTGGCAGATGTACTTCATGTTCCAAAAATCACTAAGAACCTGGTTTCAGTTGGCCAGATGGTTGAGCAAGGTCTGCAGGTTAGATTTAATCCTGATGGATGCTTTGTTGAGGACTTGAAAAATAAGTGCCGCTTGGTTGCAAAAGGCAACAAAAATGGCAGAATGTTCACCTTGGATGTTGATATGCCTGAGGTGAAAGCTGCTATGTTTGCGCATGGGAGAGGTGTCATTGCAGATATTGAGATATGGCACAAGCGCATTGGGCACGTGAATATACAAAGGCTGAAATCTATGCAAACGAAAAACATTGTTGCAGGTTTGCCTAAATTCAGAGTTGAGGGAATGCAAAAGGTATGTGAAGCATGCCAAATGGGTAAGCAGGCCAGACATGCATTTCCCAAAAATGCTAAGGTGAGCAGAAGACCTTTGGAAGTGATCCATTCAGATGTTTGGACAACCAAAACTGCTTCTATTGGTGGATGCCATTATTATGTGACGTTTATTGATGACTACACTAGGAAGGTGTGGATTTATTTTATGAAGCACAAAAGTGAAGTGTTCAGCCATTTCAAGGCTTTTAAGGCCATGGTTGAAAAAGAGAAAGGTGTGCATATTAAAGTGCTAAGATCTGATGGAGGGGGAGAGTACTTTTCAGAAGAATTTTGTGAATATCTGAAAGAACAAGGAATTCAAAGGAAGTACTCATGCAGGTCTACCCCTCAGCAGAATGGGGTTGCAGAAAGGAAGAACAGGCATATTGCAGAAGTAGGACGGGCGATCCTAAATGAGAAAAACATGCCTGATTATTTTTGGGCTGAAGCAGTAGCAACTGCTGTTTATATTATGAACAGAACCCCCACTGCAGCTGTCCATGGCATGACGCCTGAAAAATGTATACAGGCCAAAAACAAGATATTTCTCACTTGAAGGTATTTGGTTGCATAGCTTATGTTCATGTTCCTGATGAGAAGAGAACAAAGCTGATCCAAAGGCAGAAAAATGCATCTTTATTGGATATGCTCTGCACCAGAAAGGGTATCGCTGTTATAACCCTTCCACCCGCAAAATGCAAGTGAGCAGAGATGTTGTTTTTGATGAAATGAGCAGCTGGTATGCACCAACTGTTATGGTAGGAGATGCAGATGCAGGAAATGGGAATGCTGCAATAAATGCAGAGCAGCAATCTCAAGCCTTGAGTGGACCCAGAGAGTCCTCTACTAGTGGATCTAATGCATGGACAGGGAGATTGAGATCTAGTGAATCGTCACATGGCAGCCCTGATAGTGTTGTGCAGGTATCACATAAGGGAAAAGAAAAAGTAGACCATGCTCCAGTGTTTGATGTGTCTGCTGGTAGCTCTCATGTTGATGGAGAGTCAAGCGGCTCTGAAATGAGCCTTGATGAGGAACTTGGGATTCCTTCTATTGTTACACCTGGTGCAAGGAAAAGCAGGCATGATTTAAAGACTCCTGCAACTGATCCAGTTGTACGGAGGTCCACTCGTATTAAGTATCCAGTTGACAGGCTGAGATATGATGGGTATACAGCACATCACTATGCTTATATGGTCAAGGTTCTAGAGGAGCCAGAGCCCACATGTTTTGAGGATGCAGCAGGGCATAAAAATTGGGAAGCAGCTATGGATGAAGAGATGGCTGCCTTGGATGCAAACCACACTTGGGATTTGATGCCTTTGCCTCATGATAAGAAGGCTATTGGCTGCAAGTGGGTTTACAAAGTAAAGCACAATGCTGATGGGTCTGTTAGCAGGTATAAGGCAAGATTGGTTGCCAAAGGTTTTGCGCAGACATATGGAATTGACTATGAGGAAACTTTCAGCCCAGTTGCAAGGATGGCAACCGTGAGAGCAGTAATTGCTATGGCTGCTGCAAAGGGATGGTCGTTGCATCAGATGGATGTGAAAAATGCCTTCTTGCATGGTGATTTGTAGGAAGAGGTTTATATGATGCAGCCAGAAGGTTATGAGGATAATTCACACCCCGATTTTGTATGCAGGTTGCGCAAAGCCTTGTATGGCTTAAAACAGGCGCCGAGGGCATGGTCAGACAAGATAGGGCAATATCTTGTCACTATTGGATTTCAGATTTCCAATTCAGATTTTTCACTTTATGTGAAAAGGACAAACAGAGGGATTGTGCTTGTAGTCATCTATGTTGATGACTTGATTATTACAGGTGATAGTGATGCAGACATTAATGAAGTGAAGCTGCTGTTGAAGCAGAAATTTGAGATGAAAGATTTGGGAGAGCTGCGTTACTTCTTGGGCATTGAGGTTATTAGATCCCCGAGTGGGATATGGCTGTTGCAAAGGCAATACGGTTTGGACATGCTGTCCAAATATGGGATGACAGGCTGTAAGCCTATCTCTGTTCCATTGGAGCAGAATGTGAAGCTCAATGCAGAGACAGGTGAGCTTCTTGAAGATATTACTATGTACAGGCGCATAGTAGGTAGCTTGATTTACATGACTATAACCAGACCAGATTTGAGTTATGCTGTGGGGCTGGTGAGTCAGTTTATGCAGGCACCGAGGAAGCCACATTTGGATGCGGCTAGGCGCATACTACGGTATGTGAAGTCCACATTGCATTATGGACTGTTTTATGAAGCTGGGTGTGCATTACAGGTACATGGATACACAGATGCTGATTGGGCTGGTAGTGTCTCAGACAGGAGATCTACTAGTGGCTTTATGTTTTCCCTTGGGAGTGGTGCCATCAGTTGGAGCAGCAAGAAGCAGCCAACAGTTGCCTTGTCGAGCACAGAGGCTGAGTACAGGGGTGCAGCAATGGCTGCATGTGAGGTAGCTTGGTTACAGAAGCTACTTGCAGATATGGAACAGTCAATTCATGCAGCAGTTGTCATTCATTATGACAACATTAGCAGCATCATGCTTGCTAATAACCCAGTTTATCATGCTAGAACGAAGCACATTGAGGTGCATTATCACTTTGTGAGAGAGAAGGTTCTAGCTGGTGAGATTGATCTTGTCTATGTCAGCACTGAGGAGCAGGTGGCTGATATTTTTACGAAGGCATTGGGTACCGAGAAGCTTCGCAGATTAGGAGCTTGCTTGGTGTACGTGAGATGGATTTGAGCTTGAGGGGGAGTGTTGAGATATCAAGCTCTACCCCCGATATATCTCCTGGATGACTATCATTTATGTCACCGCCTATGTTAGTGTACTCGTGGTGTAGTTAGACTACCACGTATGTTTTTGGTTTGGGTTCACATATGAACCACGTATTCTAGGTTTTGACATATAGGGTATTTCCCTCTTCTATTGTATTGTTGTTGTGTGCAAAAGTGAAGAAAGGCTTCACCCTCCAACCTTGTGTCCTCTCTCTTTTGTGTGTTGTGAAGAAAGCTGCACTTGAGTCTCCTATCTCTCTCCCTCATTCTTTACAATTGTGTATGTGAGAAAGCCGCAAGTGAGACTCCTTCCCTCTCTCCCACTATCTTCACATGGTATCAGAGCCTTGTTCGTGGTAAGGAGCTCAAGAAAGCAAACCAAGTTCGCGGTGTCCTGGTAAAAGGACCAGTGTTGCTTTCCTTTTTCGAGTTTGGGAGCAAATCTCTGTAGGTAGCACAGCCAGAAGTGCAAGAGTGCATTGTCTCAGATTGAGACACCCTTCGTGGTGTGGCGAGAGGGCCCTTGGTGACTTCATTTTTTTGATTCGAGGCCATTTTGAAGGCGGAAGTTCTTCGCAGGCACTCAGAAAAAGGCCCTGTTTTTGTTGTGCGACCATTGCTCTGTTAGTCGGTGAAAAGTTGCCGCAGAAATTGCATCGTATGCCTATGTGCAGAGATATTGGGAGTTGCAGAATCATGCTTGTTGCTTGTTGATGCAAAATCGTCACTAGGAAGTGACTGTGTGGTCAAATACCACTTTCGTCAGTTTTGCAGATCTACCCCTGTGAGGCAAAAGTTGTGTTTTTTTGTAGTGACAGAATATTTTGCAGTGTTCTGTAATGACTGATTCTCTTTCACAGATTGTCACTGAAAAGCTTAACAAGAACAACTTCCAAGCATGGAAGTTTAGAATGATGAATTTCCTTATGGGAAAAGGCTATTGGGAGTTCATTATAGGAAATGAAGAAGAACTAGTTCTTCCTAATGTTCCCAATCAACAGGAAATGCAGGCATTTAAAGGATGGCATGAGAGAGCCAGAAAAGTTATGTACTGGCTGTCTATCAGTACTTCGGATTCTATGATTGTGCATATTCAGGATGCAAGTACGCCAAAGGAGACATGGGATACTTTGGCAAAAATGTGCAACACAAATACGCAAGCCAGGAAAATGCAGCTCAAATTACAGGAGTTGCACAATGTGCAGAGAGAAAATATGAGCATCAATGACTACCACATGAAGGTGAAGAAAATTGCAAATGCACTTGCTTCCGCCAGTGGAAGATGATGATCTAGTTTCTGTGACCTTGAATGGGTCTAGGAAAGGATTATGCATAGTTCCGGACATCCATTGCCGTCCGTGAAAAATTTCCTGATTTTGAAGAGTTGTTTGCTCTTCTAATTTCTGAAGAGCAGAGAAATGGGGGTGCATCTTCTTTAGGAGGAACTTCAAAAGAAGCTGTCTTCTACTCAAATGCTGGAAGAGGTAGAGATAGAGGTAGAGGAGGCCGATCTGCAGGCCGTGGTAGAAATCAAAATATGCAGCAAACTCAAGAAAACCAGTCCTATGGAGGAGAACGTGGTAACTCTAGAGGCAGGGGGAGCCAAAGAGGCCGTGGTGGATGGCAGAGAGGCCAAAATGCAAACAACAATGTTGAATGCTACTACTATAGTAAAATGGTTCATATGGCTAAGGACTGCTACAAAAAGCAGAATGACATTATGAATGGAAAATTGTAGGAAGGAAATTATGCATCTTCCAGTAGACAGGGTGATGACAGAAATGAGCATCTATTTACGGTGCAGCACATGACCAATTCTGTGACAAGCGTAGAAGAACGAAATGATGTGTGGTATGTTGACTCAGGTGCGTCAAACCACATGACAGGGCATGCAGAGTGGATGCAAGATGCAAGGAAAATGGAAAAACCAGGATTTGTGGAGACTGGTGATGATACTGCACATCCTATTGTGCAGATTGGTAAAATTTCTTTTTCTATGCAGGATGGGAAAAAGAAATACCTGTCTGATGTATTTCATGTCCCAAACATCACCAAGAACCTGGTCTCTGTTGGTCAAATGGTTGAGCAGGGCTTGTAGGTCAGATTTAATTCTCATGGATGCTTTGTTGAGGATATGAAAAATAACGGTCGCTTGATAGAAAAAGGAAAGAAGAAAGGCAGGATGTTTACATTGGATGCGGACATGCCTGAATTGAGTGCAACAATGTTTGCACATGGGACTGGTGTAGTTGTAGATGTTGATATCTGGCATAAACGCATTGGTCATGTTAATATACAGCAACTTAAATCAATGCAAGCCCAAAATATTGTTGCAGGATTGCCTAAATTCAAGGTTGCAGAAATGCATAAGGTTTGTGAAGCCTGTCAATTTGGAAAACAGGCAAGGAAACCATTTCCTAGGCATGTTCAAGAGAGTAAAAAGCCATTGGAATTAATCCACTCTGATGTGTGGACTACTAAAGCTGCATCTATTGGAGGCTGTCACTATTTTGTCACTTTTATTGATGACTTCAGCAAAAAAGTTTGGGTGTATTTTTTGAAAAAGAAAAGTGAAGTGTTTGGGCACTTCAAAGCTTTTAAAGCTATGGTTGAAAAAGAAACAGGCCTGCAAATAATATGCCTAAGGTCAGATGGAGGGGGAGAGTACCTCTCAAATGAGTTTGCAAGGTTCCTGCAGGAGCATGGCATAAAGTAGCAATATTCATGCAATCATACCCCACAGCAAAATGGACTTGCAGAAAGGAAAAACATGCATATTGGAGAGGTATCTCGGGCCATGCTAAATGAAAAAGATCTACCAGATTATTATTGGGCTGAAGCAGTTGCTACAGCAGTTTACATAATGAACAAGACTCCCACTGCAACAATACATGGCATGACGCTAGAGGAGATGTATATTGGTAGAAAAACAGACATTTCTCATTTGAAAATTTTTTGTTGCATTGCCTATGTTCATGTGCCAGATGAGTTGAGGTCCAAGTTGGATCCAAAAGCTGAGAAGTGCGTCTTTATTGGTTATTCTCTACAGCAGAAAGGGTATAGATGCTATAACCCTTCTACTCGTAAGTTTACAGTGAGCAGAGATGTTTTTTATGAGATGAGCAGCTGGTATAAACCAGTAAATGTGATGATTGATGTAGATGCACAAAATGGTAATGCTACACAGAATTTACAGCAGTAATCACAAAATATCAGTGGACCTACAGTGTCCTCTAGCAGTGGTTCACATACTTCGCCATGGACAGGCAGATTGAGATCAGGAGAATCTCCTCAAAGCAATGCCAATAGTGGTACACAGGTATCACAAAAAGGAAAAGAGAAGGTAGATCAACCCATGTTTGATGTGAATGCAGGTCACTCTTATGTGGATGGTGAATCCAGTGGCTCAGAACAGAGCATTGATGATGAGTTGGGTATTCCTTCTGTTGTTACACCTGGAGTAAGGAAGACCAAGGATGTTTTGAGAGCACCTGGAATTGAGCCTATTTTGCGCAGATCTACCAGAGCTAGGTATCCTGTGGATAGGCTGAAATATGATGGATTTACAGCCATTCACCATCCCTATATGGTCAAAGTGATACAGGAACTAGAACCCACTTCTTTTGAGCAAGCCATGGGAAATGAAAAATGGGAGAAAGCCATGGATGAAGAAATGGATGCCTTGGAAGCAAATGCTACATGGGAATTGGTGCCTTTGCCTAAAGACAAGAATGCGATTGGCTTAAGTGGGTTTATAAGATCAAGCACAATGTAGATGGTTTTGTGAATAGATACAAGGCAAGATTAGTTGTCAAGGGGTATGCACAGACATACGGCATTGATTATAAAGAAACATTTAGTTCGGTTGCAAAGATGGCAAGTGTAAGAGCAGTCATTGCTATGGCTGCATCAAAGAGATAGTCTTTACATCAAATGGATGTAAAGAATGCCTTCTTGCATGGTGATTTGCAAGAAGAGGTCTTTATGGAGCAGCCACCAGGTTATGTTCATGCTATTCATCCTGAGTTTCTTTGCAAGTTGAAGAAAGCCTTGTATGGCTTGAAGCAAGCACCTAGAGCATGGTCTGACAAGATAGGATAGTATCTTGTCACTATTGGTTTTCAGATTTCCAAGGCAGATTTCTCACTCTATGTGAGAAAAATAGAGAAAGGTATTATGCTGCTTGTCATTTATGTTGATGATTTGATCATCACAGGTGATAGTGATGAAGATATCCTTCATGTGAAAATGCTATTGAAGTAGAAGTTTGAGATGAAGGATTTGGGAGAGTTGCATTATTTCTTGGGAATTGAGGTGATTAGATGACCAAGTGGGATACAGCTCTTGCAGAGGCAGTATGGATTGGACATGCTGTCCAAATATGGGATGACAAGCTGTAAGCCTATTTCAGTTCCTTTGGAGCAGAATGTGAAGCTGAGCACAGATGCAGGTGAGCTTCTAGAAGACCCCACTATGTACAGACGCATAGTAGGAATTTTGATTTATATGACTATTACCAGGCCAGATTTAAGCTATGCTATTGGATTGGTAAGTCAATTTATGCAGGCTCCAAGGAAACCGCATTTGGATGCGGCTAGATGCATACTCAGGTATGTGAAGTCCACATTGCAGTATGGACTATTTTATGAGGCTGGGGTTCAGATACAGTTGCATGGATACACTGATGCTGATTGGGCTAGTAGTGCTTCTGATAGACGATCTACCAGTGGATATCTATTCTCTTTTGGGAGTGCTACAGTCACTTGGAGCAGCAAGAAACAGCCTACAGTTGCCTTGTCGAGCACAGAGGCTGAGTACAGGGGTGCAGGAATGGCTGCATGTGAGGTAGCTTGGTTGCATAAGCTACTTTATGATATGCATCAGTCTACAAATGGGCCAGTTGTCATTTATTGTGACAACATGAGCTGTATACACTTGGCAAATAACCCAGTCTATCATGCTAGAACAAAGCACATTGAGGTGCATTATCACTATGTGCGGGAGAAGGTTTTACTAGGTCTTATTGATCTAGTTTATGTCAGCACAGAGGATCAGGTAGCTGACATATTCATGAAGGCATTGGGCACAGAGAAGCTACGCAAGTTTAGAGACCTGCTTGGTGTGCAAGAATTAGGATTGAGCTCGAGGGGGAGTGTTGAGATATCGAGCTCCGCTCGCGATAGGCCAGGGTGACCATTGTGCATTTATGTCACCGACTTGTTAGCTGCAAATGCGGTTGGTACACCGCCCACGAATAATAGCTAGATGACAGCTATCCTTATCTACTCTAGTTTATGACTCAGTTATTATGCCACCTTAGTTAGTTGAGTTTGGTTTGAGACCCACATATAGGGTTCTTTTATTTCTTTGTACTAGAGTTCTTTTGGCTTTCACATTTGGCTTTCACAACTAAGAAGAGAAAAAACTATTTTCAGCCACCACCTGTGTGTGTATTCCCCCATTGTGTATGTGAGAAAGCCGCAAGTGAGACTCCTTCCCTTTCTCCCACTATCTTCACATTGTGTTTATAGTATTTTGAGTTGCATTGGAGTGGAGTCTCACTCTATTGACAATGAAGATCACTTCATATTCCCTCTCTTGAGTCTCTCTTCCCTTTTCTTTCTTTTAAAGCCTTAAAAGTTCTTTCTATTCAACCACTCATTGCACACACATGGTCCATCCATTTCCCAAGCTACCAAGGGAGTTACTTACCCTATTCTAGGAAAAATCTATGAGTGGTGGATCGTTGATGAAGGTGGAGTCTCGAGGGTGCATCCTAAGCCGAAATTAGCATGGGTGGAGGGCAATTTTCATGACAGTTTGACCCCCTATTAGTGTTTTGCTCATAATTTTCCGTTCGTTAGTCCGATTTTCATGAAACTTATATCAGTGTGAAGCTCTCTTCAAGGCCTATTTTATTAGATGTTGAATCAAATACTACAATAAAAAGTTATGAGTCTCTGTGTTTGATAGTCTGTTTTCATGATAGTTTTCACCCCCATCTAGTAAATTGCCCATAATTTTCTGGCCACTTCTTTGTTTTTTACAAAATTTATATCAGCATGAAGCCCATCTCAAGGCACATCTCTATATGTGTTTGAACCTTTGGTATCATGCATATGTCTCTACTGAAAGTTATAAACCTATGTGTCTAATCACAGTTTGCAGAGTGTTTTGAGCTAAGTGTAAAGGTATCTATGAAGGAGGTGCAATGTTTCACCGGGACCTACCCATCCAACCCAATCAGCCCCTTCAAACTCCTCGATATATATTAGTTCATGTCATGTTGAGCCGCAAGATCTTCTCCCTATGCTTGAGTACAACATCACTTGGGATGTTATCATCTTCATTCTCATGTAAGGGAGGAAAGTACGGTGTGGTATCTTAGCATAAAAGATTCTTTTTAATGTCCCTTTCTCAATGATAAATATCTTTGTCACTCAGTTCAAAAGCAGTAGGAAGTGAAGAAGTGTGTGAAGTTTATTACCCCCAACTTCATGTCATAGTACTTGTCTCATATATACCTTTTTATCCAATTGGTGGAATTAATTGTATGGCTCATTTATTGATGAGACTATTAAATCTAACCACAGACACACAGACACACACTCTTCTTCTCTGTTAACCAAACACAACACAAATTGACAAAGATTTTGAGACTCCGGGCTTGGATTCGGGCTTGGATTCTGTCGAATACTCTTAATTGATCCATGTGTATTCGTGTCGAAAAAGATTTATTCCTGCTCGAGTGGAGCACGACCATACACAGGGGAAAGCTCTAGCAAAGGGGCATTGAAACCCATGTTTTGTAGAGTGGAACAAAACCACAAGAAAGAGGTAATAGAAACGAGGGAGAAAGGGGATGATACAAAGGCTCATCCCTACAACCCTATTCTTGCACAACCTTAGAAAACAAAAATACCTTGTGGATTTCTTCAATTGTGAGATCAGCTCAATAAGATTCCAGCCTACTCTAATACTAATCTCTAATACCAATGTAATGTGCATATGACTACCAAGGCTCTATCCTTTGCTCATCTACACAGACTGAAAGACAATGTAAAAAGATAGCCCACAATAAAAGATTGGGTTGAAATCCCACCCCCCTCCGGAGAGAGTATTTAATTTACATCTGGTCCAATGTGGGCAAAAGATGGAAGTTGCACTTTGATGGGTGCCTCCTAATAGAAGCACTAGGATGTTGACTATGCATATGTAAAGTGTATGATTGACTACCAAATGGAGGCTGATCATTGGACTCTCATCTTCTAGAAAACCTTAATATGTAGATGATATTCAAACCCAAACCTTGTTAGGAGAGAGCCCTGGTCACCCACTCTACACTGCTGTAGATCTACCCTCAAGTCTATAGAGGAAGACCCAAAACATGATAGAAATGCTGGAAATGCTACAAAAGGCATTTCCGCCTAGCTCAAGGGGGCAGCCAACTTGATGATATAGCCAACAAGGTCTATCAGTTGGCCAACTTGTAGAAGGCTATAAATAGCCCTGCTCTTGCTCCCATCCAAAGTTTCTCTTGTCACTTAACTTAGGCCTGTTATGCCATTATTGAACTACACCCTACCTATAGGAGATGGGTGTGCCTATGGATCCTTATGTACTCTACTAAGTCCAATAAAAGGAAACCATGTAAACTCATATAAATCTCTCTCTCCCTCTCTCTCTGCCTCTCTCTCTCTCTCTCTCTCTCTCTCTCTCACACACACACACACACACACACACACTCTCTCTCTCTCTCTCTCTCCCCTCCCCTTGGGGACCCCTGTGACCCCAGGGTGTACATGTTGAGAGCACACGTAAAGAAAAAGTTACAGAGCCATGGTTACAAGGATACTTATTGGTATCCCATGGTGGTATGATGGGGTCCTTTGAACACAATCGAGACATATAGGAGGGAAAATATTGGTGGCCTTGGACCACTAGCTCCATCCAAATAATCGTTCTCAAGAGTAAATGAAACATAGTCAAGTACTCCATAGAGCCTGTAATGGTTCAGTAAATGCTCCACTAGGGGTTGGAACACTTGGGGAGGTACATATTCCCCCTCCATTTCATCTTTGGTCTGAACTCCCACACAACTCAAAAATGACTTTGGATTGTGGCACCCTTAAGCATTAACATAAATGTAATTATAGTCATGATGAAACAATGGCTGCCAGGGGTCTTTCCAAGATATGACTAAGAATGTTGAGTAGTGGAGATTTAGATTCATTGAGATAGTAGGTATAACACACACAGATTTTTCTCAAAAAAATTCACACGCACACACACACATCTCCTTGATTCTAAACCCAAAACCACCACTTTGTTGTGTAAGTTGGATAGATTTCACACACACACACACACACAAAATCTTCTTAATAAAATTTTATCGCAGGTACACTTCCCCCCCTTTTCCCCTTTTTTTTTTTTCTCTTGTCCTTGATAAGCCCCCCCTAACTTTGTTCCTCGCCCAGTTATTTTTCACCTTACCTATCGCTACAAATTTGTTTTTCTCCACTCTAGACTTACTTCTTAAGTACTATTTAGCCCCTAGTTAATAAAACCCCGCAACCCCCTTTAATACTCTCATTTTTATTAGATAATGAAAACCCCCTTTTTCATTTATTATTCTAATTCATTTGTATGTATTGTTATTTTTGACTTTTAACTAACCATTTCTCCCCTCTCTTATATAGCTTTTCCTCCCCTCCTACACTATTTTTACACTATAAATTAGTATTAAATTCATTAATAACCTCATTTATATAGTTTTTTCTTAAATAGTCACATACTTCAGCTCAATTTTAGTTATTTTATTTTTTTATCCCCCCCCTCCTCTTTTTATCTATATATATTTCTTTGTCTAATGAATTATTATTTTTAAATTAATTCTAATATCTTTTTATTTTTCTTTCTTTCTTTATTCTTCTCTTTTCCTTATATTTAAGTGATTGGCCCATAAAGTTTTACCCACACTCCTTTCTAATTAAGTTCTTTAATTTAATCCTTTATGGCTCTATAAAACCCTATGACCCATAACCCTTGCCGCACTACTACTAATGGACTACCTAATTATCCTTACCTTTTTTACCCCTAACCCAACTAGGCTCTAACTACACTTATTACCTAAACCACCCTTCCTTATTACTGATTTGGCTACCGCCACCCATCCCTTTCTTTCTTGATTTTATGCCTTCTTGGAATTACGTGCATGGGTTGGCTGTTTAAATGCCTTTATCCTTGTAATAGACATCATGCTCTTTGCTCATCCACTTATCCTTGTCCATTTCGTTGTCTTGTATTTATCTCACTACAATTGCTCTTGCTCCACTTGCCTTCTTGCTTCATTGACTGCTAAGCTTCTTAGCCAACCCATACATATTGTTCTACACTAAGTTTTTCTTGGTATATGGCTCGCCAACCCTCCTCTCGCCTTCTCAGTGCCTCTTAGGATTGCATTTCTTACCTCTTGGGAAGTTTCCCTTCTTAGCTCGACATATTCCTTAGAAGCAGCATTGCGACTACCCTTGCTCTCATACACTTCCCTTTCTGTAGTTTCACTGATTTTTTTGCTCCATCTAATATGGTGTCGGTTTACACCTCCTTGAAAAGCTTCAACTATGACTCCTTGATGCTCACTTTCAACTGGAGACCCCTACTACATGGCGGCATTTTTTGTAGAGATCTTCTCGAGTCCTTGGCTACAACTACTTCTCTGCCTAGTGCTAGCTCATTGCGTGATTTCTCACCCTCTTTTCCACTTAGTGTCTAGGACATGGCCTTAACTGCTTGCTTTGCTTTTGTCTTCTCTTAAACCTAATCAACCATACAATTGACTTACCCTTGTTAGTCAATAGGCCTTTTAAAAGAGCACTCGGTTTTGTTAGCTCTCTTGCAACTCATTCATTGTTCTTGGTTTACTGCTTCTCTTTATGTTGTTATAATATATATATATATATACACACACACACACACTTGTTTATATAGTTATATATATGTGTGTGTTGCTTGATTGTGCTCTTATAAAATTGATGGTTATATCTTTTTACTTAACTCTAATTTTCTATATAACCATGATCTACATTCATTTTTAACATTAGCTTGATCTATTTACTTGTGTACATTAAATGTTGTTGTGATGTTTAGCCTTTAAGGTCTCCTAGTTGAATTTTGTAATTGTAGGCCAAAAATGCTTTTAAACCTTCAAGTACTTTAGTTAGGTCATCTAGCTAATTCTAGCAAGACAAATGAACTTATTATTATATGCATTGATTAAATTTAATTGGTGATGTGATCACAAGCTCTTAGATAATTGTCCAAAGATGGTTAATCACTTCTTATATCGCACACCCCTTTTTGTTATTTTCTTTCTATTGTCTCTTGTCACTCACTGCTTTTACCAGTGATGCTCCATTCTTTTAATATTTTGTTGGAAAGTTAGCAAAACACACACACACACACACACACACACACACACACAATTGTGCACTTAATTAGAGTTGTCCCCATTTATGCTTTAATGATCCCTTTTAAGGTTTAAAAGAAAAAAAGAAAAATAGATAAAAGAAAAGCTTTATGTGATGCTCTTTGAACATAATTTAACTACTAATTACCTTGTGTAAAATGTTTATAGCATACGGGAGTGGAATACCCCCATGTTCAAAAGAAATTTTTTATACTTTTGACTGATTTTCGATGTGTTAATCCACTCTGATGTGTGGACTACTAAAGCTGCATCTATTAGAGGCTGTCATTATTCTCACTTTTATTGATGACTAGAGCAAAACAGTTTGGGTATATTTTATGAAAAAGAAAAGTGAAGTGTTTGGGCATTTCAAAGCTTTTAAAGCTATGGTTGAAAAAGAAACAGGCCTGCAAATAAAATTCCTAAGGTCAGATGGAGGGGGAAAGTACCTCTGAAATGAGTTTGCAAGTTTCCTGTAGGAGCATGGCATAAAGCAGCAATATTCATGCAGTCATACTCCATAGCAAAATGGACTTGCAAAAAGGAAAAACAGGCATATTGGAGAGGTATCTCATGCCATGCTCATGCCATGCCATTGGGATATGGCTCTTGTAGAGGCAGTATGGATTGGACATGCTGTCTAAATATAGGATGACAGGCTGTAAGCCTATTTTAGTTCCTTTGGAGCAGAATGTGAAGTTAAGCACAGATGCAAGTGAGCTTTCAAAAGACCCTACTATGTATAGATGCATAGTAGGAAGTTTGATTTATATGACTATTACCAGGCCAAATTTGAGCTATGTTGTTGTTGGTAAGTCAATTTATGCAGGCTCCAAGGAAATCGCATTTGGATGCGGCTAGATGCATACTGAGGTATGTGAAGTCCACATTGCAGTATGGACTATTTTATGAGACTGGGGTTTAGATACAGTTGCATGGATACACTGATGTTGATTGGGCTGGTAGTATTTCTGATAGATGATCTACCAGTGGATATGTGTTCTCTTTTGCGAGTGCTGCAGTCACTTGGAGCAGCAAGAAACAGCCTACAGTTGCCTTGTCGAGCATAGAGGCTGAGTACAGGGGTGCAGCAATGGCTACATGTGAGGTAGCTTGGTTGCATAAGCTACTTTATGATATGCATCAATCTACAGATGGATCAGTTGTCATTTATTGAGTAGTATACACTTGGCAAATAACCCAGTCTATCATGCTAGAACAAAGCACATTGAGATGCATTATCACTATGTGCAGGAGAAGGTTCTAGTAGGTCTTATTGATCTAGTTTATGTTAGCACAGAGGATCAGGTAGCTAACATATTCACGAAGGCATTGGGTGCAGAGAAGCTGCGCAAGTTTAGAGACCTGCTTGGTGTGCAAGAATTAGGATTGAGCTCAAGGGGGAGTGTTGAGATATCGAGCTCCACTCGTGATATGCCAGGGTGACCATTGTGCATTTATGTCACTGACTTGTTAGCTACAGATGCGGTTGGTACGCCGCCCATGAATAATAGTTGGATGACAACTCTCGTTATGTACTCTAGCTAGTGGCTCAATTAGTATGCCACCTTATGTACTCTAGTTAGTGGCTAGTATTTGAGACCCACATATAAGGTTCACCTATTCTTTTGTACTTAGAGTTCTTTTGGCTTTCACAACTAAGAAGAGGAAAAGTGTTTTTAGCCTCCACCTGTGTATATTCCCCCATTGTGTATGTGAGAAAGATGCAAGTGAGACTCCTTCATTCTCTCCCACTCTCTTCACAGGCAATCCCCAACCATTCCCCCATTAAGGAAAATTACCTTGGAGGCATTTTTAAATAAGGATGCCACCATCCTTATAAACTGCATACCAAAACCCAAGTAGTCTAACACGTAGAATTAAATCCCAATGTACACAATCATATACATTTTTGAGATCAATGCTAAGGAACAAGTATATTTTCCCAATATCAATCACATAATTCAACACAATAGAGAGATTGAGAATATTCTCAAAGATGTCTTTTGATTCGATGAGACCTATCTGTTCTCTATCTAAAACAATAGAGCATACTTCCCTTATCCTTAGAGCAAGAGCTTTAGATGCTATCTCATACAAAGGGTTAAGCATAGGTATCGGGTGCCAGTCCCCAACTAAAAGTCTCACCTACCTCTTTCTAGGAAAAAATTTGACTAAACCTATGTTTACATCCTCAGAAAGAGCCCCTTGTTGAGATATCGAGCTCCACTCATGATATGCCAGGGCGACCGTTGTGCATTTATGTCACCGACTTCTTAGTTGTAGATGCAGTTGGTACACCGCCCATGAATAATAGCTGGATGACAACTATCCTTATGTACTCTAGTTCGTGTCTCAGTTAGTATGCCACCTTAGTTAGCTGATTTTGGTTTGACACCCACATATAGGCTTCTTCTATTTCTTTGTACTAGAGTTCTTTTGGTTTTCACAACTAAGAAGAGGAAAACTGTTTTCAGCCTCCACCTTTGTGTGTATTCCCCCATTGTGTATGTGAGAAAGCCGCAAGTGAGACTCCTTCCTTCTCTCCCACTATCTTCACATGGTATCAGAACCTGGTTCATGCTAAGGAGCTCAAGAAAGAAAACCAAGCTCGCGGTGTCCTAGTAAGAGGACCAGTGTTGCTTTCCTTTTTCGAGTTTGGGAGCAAATCTCTGCAGGAAGTGCAAGAGTGCATTGTCTCAAATTGAGACGCCCTTCGCGGTGTGGCGAGAGGGGAGTATATGATGTGGTACAGGGAAAAGCCCTGAGTGATTTTATTTTTCTGATTCGAGGCCATTTCGGGGCCCGTTTTAGAGGCAGAAGTTCTCCTCAAGCACTAAGAAAAAGGCCCTGTTTTTGCTATGTGACCACTGTTCTGCAGGTCGGAGAAAAGTTGCCGCAGAAAATGCATCGTATGCCTATGTGGAGAGATATTGGGAGTTACAGAACCATCCTTATTGCCTGTTGATGCAAAATCGTCACTAGGAAGTGACTGTGTGGTAAAATACCACTTTCGTCAGTTTTGCAGATTTGCCCTTGTGAGGCAAAAGTTGTGTTTTTTGCAGTGACAGAATATTTTGCAGTGTTCTATAATGGCATCTAATTCTCTTTCACAGATTGTCACTAAAAATCTTGACAAGAACAACTTCCACGCATGGAAGTTTAGAATGACGAATTTCCTTATGGGAAAAGACTATTGGGAGTTCATTACAAAAAATGAAGAAGAACTAGTTCTTCCTAATGTTCCCAATCAACAGGAAATGCAGGCATTTGAAGGATGGCATGAGAGAGCCAGAAAAGTTATGTACTGGCTGTCTATCAGTATTTCAGATTCTATGATTGTGTATATTCAGGATGCAAGTATGCCAAAGGAGGCATGGGATACTTTGGCAAAAATATACAGCACAAATACGCAAGCCAGGAAAATGTAGCTCAAGCAGGAGTTGCACAATGTGCAAAGAGAAAATATGAGCATCAATGACTACCACATGAAGGTCAAGAAAATTGCAGATGCACTTGCTTCCATTGGGTCACCAGTGGAAGATGATGATTTGGTTTTTGTGGCCTTGAATGGTCTAGGAAAGGATTATGCACAGTTCTGGACATCCATTGCCTGATTTTGAGGAGTTGTTTGCTCTTCTAATTTCTGAAGAGCAAAGAAATGGTGGTGCATCTTCTTCAGAGGAAACTTCAAAAAAAACTGTCTTCTACTCAAATGCTGAAAGAGGTAGAGGCAGAGGTAGAGCAGGCCGATCTGGACGCCGTGGTAGAAATCAAAATATGCAGCAAACTCAAGAAAACTAGTCCTATGGAGGAGGACGTGGTAACTCTAGAGGCAAGGGGAGCCAAAGAGGTCATGGTGGATGGCACAGAGGCCAAAATGCAAAAAACAATGTTAAATGCTATATTGTGGTAAAATGGATCATATGGCTAAAGAGTGCTATAAAAAGCAGAATGACATCGTGAATGGAAAATTGCAGTAAGGGAATTATGCATCTTCTAGTAGACAGGGTGATGATAGAAATAAGCATCTGTTTATGGTGCAGCACATGACCAATTCTGTGACAAGTGTAGAAGAAAGCAATGATGTGTGTTATGTTGACTCAGGTGTGTCAAACCACATGACAAGTCATGCAGAATGGATGCAGGATGCAAGGAAAATGGAAAGACTAGGATTTGTGGAGACTGGTGATGATACTGCACATCCTATTGTGCAGATTGGTAAAATTCCCATCTATGCAGGATGGGAAAGAGAAATACCTGTCTGATGTATTTCATGTCCCAAATATCACCAAGAACCTGGTTTCTTTTGGTCAAATGGTTGAGCAGGGCTTGCAGGTCAAATTTAATCCTCATGGATGCTTTGTTGAGGATATGAGAAATAACGGTCGCTTGAGAACAAAAGGAAAGAAGAAGGGCAGGATGTTTACGTTGGATGTGGAAATACCTGAATTGAGTGCAACAATGTTTGCCCATGGGATCGGTGTAGTTGCAGATATTGATATTTGGCATAAACGCATTGGTCATGTTAATGTACATCGACTTAAATCAATGCAGGCCCAAAATATTGTTGCAGGATTGCCTAAATTCAAGGTTGTAGAAATGCAAAAGGTACTCGGGGGGGTTACTCATCATATGTAACCCTATCACGTGAGTTCAACAGAAGGATATTTTATATTTCTAAAATTTACAGAAATAAATATACATAAGGGACTATTTAAAATAGTTTTGGAAAATTTTTACAGATTTGTATAGAAAAGGGGTACATTTTATAAATGAAAAAATTTACAGATAAGGGATTTGAAATATAGGTCTTGCACGCACGTGATATAGAGGGTTTATATATAGTGACCCCCCCGAGAAAAGGTATGTGAAGCCTGTCAATTTGGAAAACAGGCAAGGAAACCATTTCCTAGACATGTTCAAGAGAGTAAGAGGCCATTGGAATTAATCCACTCTGATGTGTGGACTACTAAAGCTGCATCTATTGGAGGCTGTCATTATTTTGTCACCTTTATTGATGACTATAGCCGAAAAGTTTGGGTGTATTTTATGAAAAAGAAAAGTGAATTGTTTGGGCATTTCAAAGCTTTTAAAGCTATGGTTGAAAAAGGAACAGGACTGTAAATAAAATGCCTAAGGTCAGATGGAGGGGGAGAGTACCTCTCAAATGAGTTTGCAAGGTTCCTGCAGGAGCATGGCATAAAGCAGCAATATTCATGCAGTCATACCCCACAGCAAAATGGACTTGCAGAAAGGAAAAACAGGCATATTGGAGAGGTATCTCAGGCCATGCTAAATGAAAAAGACCTACCAGATTATTATTGGGCTGAAGCAGTTGCTACAACAGTTTACATAATGGAGCAGGACTCCCACTGTATATTGGCAGGAAACCAGAAATTTCTCATTTGAAAATTTTTTGTTGCATTGCCTATGTTCATGTGCCAAATGAGTTGAGGTCCAAGTTGGGATCCAAAAGCTGAGAAGTGCATCTTTATTGGTTATTCTCTGCAGTAGAAAGGGTATAGATGCTATAACCCTTCTAGTTGTAAGTTTATAGTGAGCAGAGATGTTGTTTTTGATGAGATGAGCAACTGGTATAAACCAGTAAATGTGATTGATGATGTAGATGCACAAAATGGTAATGTTCCACAGAATCCACAGCAACAATCACAAAATATTAGTGGACCTACAGTGTCCTCTAGCAATGGTTCACATACTTTGCCATGGATAGGCAGATTGAGATCAAGAGAATCTCCTCAAAGCAATGCAGATAGTGGTATGCAAGTATCACGAAAAGGAAAAGAGAAGGTAGATCAGCCCATGTTTGATGTGAATGCAGGTCACTCTTATGTGGATGGTGAATCCAGTGGCTCAAAATAGAGCATTGATGATGAGTTGGGTATTCCTTCTATTGTTACACCTAGAGTAACGAAGACCAGGGATGTTTTAAGAGCACCTGTAAGTGAGCCTATTTTGCACAGGTCTACCAGAGCTAGGTATCCTGTGGATAGGCTGAAATATGATGGATTTATAGCCATTCACTATGCCTATATGGTCAAAGTGATACAGAAACTAGAACCCACTTCTTTTGAGCAAGCCATGGGAAAGAAAAATGGGAGAAAGCCATGGATGAAGAAATGGATGCCTTGGAAGCAAATGCTACATGGGAATTGGTGCCTTTGCCTAAAGACAAGAATGCAATTGGCTGTAAGTGGGTTTATAAGGTCAAGCACAATGCAAATGGTTCTGTGAACAGATACAAGGCAAGATTAGTTATCAAGGGGTATGCATAGACATATGGCATTGATTATGAACAAACATTCAGTATGGTTGCAAGGATGGAAACCCTAAGAGCAGTCATTGCTATGGCTGCATCAAAGGGATGGTCTTTACATCAGATGGATGTAGAGAATGCCTTCTTACATGGTGATTTGCAAGAAGAGGTCTTTATGGAGCAGCCACCAGGTTATGTTCATGCTGTTCATCCTGAGTTTGTTTTTAGGTTGAAGAAAGCCTTGTATGGCTTTAAGCAAGCACCTAGAGCATGGTCTGACAAGATAGGACAGTATCTTGTCACTATTGGCTTTCAAATTTCCAAGGCAGATTTCTCACTTTATGTGAGAAAAACAGAGAAAGGTATTATGCTACTTGTCATTTATGTTGATGATTTGATCATCACAGGTGATAGTGATGAAGATATTCTTCATGTGAAAATGCTATTGAAGCAGAAGTTTGAGATGAAGGATTTGGGAGAGCTGTGTTATTTCTTGGGCATTGAGGTGATTAGATCACCAAGTGGGATCTAGCTCTTGGAGAGGCAGTATGGATTGGACATGCTGTCCAAATATGGGATGACAGGCTGTAAGCCTATTTCAATTCCTTTGGAGCAGAATGTGAAGCTAAGCAGCAAGAAACAGCCTACAGTTGCCTTCTCGAGCATAGAGGCTGAGTACAAGGGTGCAGCAATGGCTGCATGTGAGGTAGCTTGGTTGCATAAGCTACTTTATGATATGCATCGGTCTATAGATCGGCCATTTGTCATTTATTGTGACAACATGAGCAGTATACACTTGGCAAAGAACCCAGTCTATCATGCTAGAACAAAGCACATTGAGGTGCATTATCACTATGTGGGGGAGAAGGTTTTACTAGGTCTTATTGATCTAGTTTATGTCAGCACAGAGGATCAGATAGCTGACATATTCACAAAGGCATTGGGCATAGAGAAGCTACGCAAGTTCAGAGATCTGCTTGGTGTGCAGGAATTGGGATTGAGCTCGAGGGGGACTGTTGAGATATCGAGCTCTACTCGTGATATGCCAGGGTGACCATTGTGCATTTATGTCACCTACTTGTTAGCTACAGATGCAGTTGGTACACTGCCCATGAATAATAGCTGGATGACAGCTATCCTTATGTACTCTAGTTCGTGGCTCAGTTAGTATTCCACCTTAGTTAGCTGATTTTGGTTTGACACCCACATATAGGGTTCTTCTATTTCTTTGTACTAGGGTTCTTTTGGTTTTCACAACTAAGAAGAGGAAAACTGTTTTTATCCTCCACCTTTGTGTGTATTGAGAGTACTCTCAACGGAAGCAAGAACGGAAGAAGGAGAGAGAGAGACAGAGAGCCACACAAGTTTGGTGGGTGCAGAACCACCCTAATCTTCTTTTTCATTCATTTATATATGTGTTTGAGTATTGTACATAACTGAGGTTAAGGCATAGTGACCTTTAACCCCCACAACCTCCCACTTAAAGGACAATGTGCCTTTAAGGGAGAATAACTAGTGAGCATACTATCCAATGCCCATCAATACACGACAATACTCAAACCGCTGACAAGGTAGACTCTTCGTCAACATATCTGCAGGGTTATCATCTGTATGAACCTTGACAAGCTCTATGCGCTTGTCCTCAAGTACCTCCCTGATGAAATGGTACCTGACCTCAATGTGTTTGGTCTTTGCATGAAAGACCGGATTCCGTGCTAGCTGAATAGCACTCATGGAATCACTATGCAATGTCGGTACACCTGTATGAATCCCCAAATCTCCCACTAGCCAATCAAGCCATATAGCCTCCTTGAAACCCTCTGTGGCTGCAACATACTCAGCCTCTGTGGTAGACAAAGCAATGCACTTCTGTGCACGAGACATCCACGACACTGCACCACCTGCAAAGGTGAACACATAACCAGAAGTGGATCTCCTACTATCCACATGCCCTGCATAGTCTGAATCTGTGTACCCAAGTACATGCATGTCTCCTTTACCAAAGCAAATGCACATCTCCTTGGTACCCTTCATGTACCTCATGATGCACTTAACTGCCTCCCAATGCCTCTTTCCTGGATTAGCCATATACCGGCTAACAACTCCCACTGCAAATGCAATGTCTGGTCTAGTAGCTATCATAGCATACATAAGACTCCCAACTGCTGATGCATAAGGAACCTTGGCCATCATGGCCCTTTCCTCATCTGATTTGGGACTATCTGTATGACTCAGTTTCACATATGGAGGCAATGGAGTACTCACTGCCTTCCCCCCCTCCATATTGAAACGCTGCAATACTTTTGTAACATACTCTTTTTGTGAAAGCCAAAGGAATTTCCTACTCCGATCACGCGTGATGCGCATACCAAGAATATGACCTGCAAGTCCCAAATCCTTCATATCAAAGGCCTCATGCAACTTGGCCTTTAATGCATCTAGCTCATAAGTATTCTTGCTAGCCAATAGCATATCATCCACATATAGTGCCAGGATTATCAGGCTATTATCCTTAGCCCTTTTAGTGTAGAGGCAGTGATCAATTTCACTCCTTCTAAAACCCTAGGACCGAATGAAAGCATCAAACTTCTGATACCATTCTCTAGGTGCTTGCTTAAGACCATAGAGACTCTTTTTCAGCTTGCAAACTAAATGCTCTTTGCCCTTTTCTTCAAAGCCTTCCGGCTGCACCATGTAAATTTCCTCATGCAAATCCCCATGCAAGAAAGCTATCTTGACATCCATTTGCATAAGCTCCATATCCTCTACTGCCACTAGTCCAAGCATGCATCTAAGTGTGGTCATCTTCACAACCGGAGAGAATATCTCATCAAAGTCCACACCCTTCTCTTGCTTGAACCCTTTAGCAACCAAACGGGCCTTGTACCTAGGCACATCATCACCTGTGACCTTCATTTTGTAGACCCATTTACATGGCAATGCTTTCTTTCCATGTGGCAAAGAAACCAAGTCCCAAGTCTTATTCTTCATAAGTGAACTCATCTCTGATTGCATAGCGTACTCCCACTTGCGTTGATCCTCACGCATCATAGCCTCTCTATAGCAAGAAGGCTCCCCGCAATCAGTAAGCATCACATAGTCTGCCCCTGGAACACAAACCTATCAAGCGGTCTAGACACTCTAGATGATCTTCTCAAGGGCATTTCAGCTTGCTGTCCCACTTGCATATCAGCCACATTTGGCTCATCATTTCCACCAATAGATGATCCATCATCTACCCTTGATTGTATACCTGTGGGAGTACTTGGTGGTACCATTTCTTGCTTATTTGGTGCATGGACAGCTTGCTGTCTATCAACATATGCAGGTGGATTCACATCCTGGAAAGTGATTTTCCTCATTTCCACATCCCTCATGGGTGCCTTATGCATCTTCTTCTCATTGAAGACTACATCATGGCTACGTATGATCTTCTTTGCTTCTGGATCCCAGAGACGATATCCCATCTCTCCACTTTCACCATAACCCAGAAAGATGCATTTCCTAGACTTAGGATCTAGCTTCTTTCGAAGCTCTTTTGGCACATGTGCATATGCCTCACACCCAAATATACGCAAATGAGAGTAAGAGGGCTTCTTGCCACTCCATGCCTCTTCAGGAATACCACCATCCAAACTCTTACTAGGTGATCTATTGATCACATGCACTGCAGTCTTCATTGCCTCAGCCCAAAAACCACCAGAAAGACTTGCATTGGAAAGCATGCATTGCAACCTTTCTTGAATGGTACGGTTCATCTTTTCTGCAACTGGATTTTGCTCTGGAGTACGAGGGGATGTGAGCTCCCTCTTAATCCCACGTGTATCACAGAAATGCTGAAAGTCATGAGAGAGATACTCTCCACCATTGTCAGTCCGTAGGCATTTAAGCGTTCTACCTGACTGATTCTCAACCAAGGCCAGCCATTTCTGAAATACCTGGAACACATCACTCTTCTGAGCTATAGCATAAGCCCACACTTTCCTAGTTGCATCATCAATGAATGTCACATAGTATTCAGCCCCGCCTAATGACCATGTAGGCATGGGACCACATACGTCTGAATGCACCAAATCAAGCATTTCAAACTCTTTCTTTCCCCTTCTTTTATGGGCTGATTTAGTCTGCTTCCCATAGAGACAGTGCTCACAAAATTCAAAATCAGAGAAACTCAAATGCGGTACATAACCCTAACGGCATAAGAGTTTCATTCCATTCTGGCTCATGTGCCCCAACCTGCAATGCCACAAAGAAGTGCTTGGCTGCTCGGTTATTGCAACAACATGATCAAATACCCCTGATACATGTAAGGGATACAAAGTCCCACACTTGGCACCCCTGGCCAAAAGCATAGAGCCCTTCTGAATTTTTCAACTTTGAAAGCCAAAAGTGGTGTGAAAACCAGCATCATCTAGCTGACCCACTGAAATAAGACTCTTGGTCAGCTTAGGCACATGTCTCACATGTTTCAAAACAAATGCAGGCCCATTTGCAAAAGAAAACTTTATGTCACCTACTCCCACTATGTCACATGCATAGTCATTTCCAAGATGCACACAACCTGTCTTTCCACTATCATAAGTGGAGAACCATTCCCTATGGGGAGTAACATGGAATGAAGCACCAGAATCCAAAATCCAATTCTGGGAATATGCATCATCTGAAGTGGTAAGCAACTCTGCAGATAAACTAGACATGAAGAGAACATCATTGTCACTATCATGTGTGACTGCATTGATCTCCTCGATCTTCACTTTTCCTTTGTCCTCCCTTGGACTCTCTTCCTTTTGATTTGCACCCCAATTTGCATTCTTTTTCTTATCCTTTTGCTCTCTTTTTAGCTTGTAGCAATCCTTTTTCATATGGCCCTTCTTGCCACAATGGTAACACTCAATGTTCCGTGCCCTGGATTTGCTACGAGACTTCCCTCTTTCTTGGGACTTCCCCCTGAACTGTGATCTACCCCTTTGCACATTTAAGGTTGCATCCTGCTTGTTGCCATCCATAGACTTTCGTCTAATCTCCTCAGCCAACAAGCTACCCACAACATCATCAAATTTCAGCACTCCACTAGGTGCAGAGTTACTGACAGCTGTACGGAAGGTATCCCATGAGGATGGCAATGAACATAAGAGAAATATTGCCTTAGTCTCCGCATCAAAATTCATCTTTTGAGCCTGAAGCTGGCTGAAAATAATATTGAATTCATTCAAGTGAGAAGCAATGGAGACCCCTTCCTTCATTTGCAGCTCAAACAACCTCTTCATGAGGTAAACTTTATTAGAGGCAGTTTCCTTCTCATAAGTGGCATACAGTTTCTTCCACAAATCTTCCGTAGTCTGCTCATTTACTACTGTGAAATAAACTGACTCTGCAAGATGAAGTCTAATAGTAGACTTTGCTAATGCATCCAACTCATTCCAATCATCCTCAGACATATTTGCAAGCTTAGCTTCAATCCCTGCCAAGGGTTTAATCTGCTTCTTTTGAATAAGCACATCCCTTATTTATTCTTTCCACAAAGAAAAGTTTGTCCCATCAAACTTTTTAATGCTGAAAAACTCCTTTTCAGACATGGAAGAGGATGCCATGATGCAAATAAAGCAAAATCTCAAATGCTAGTGCCTGCAAGAGAGAATCACACCAAATACCAGGTGCACCCAAATGTGTATGCCACAATAGAGTGAAATATCACCAAAACTCAAAGCTCAAAGCATCTGACCCATGTGCATATACTATGCATCCATGTGAGCAAATCTGGCCCAAAAGAAGATGCCAATAAGTGCCAAATGACTCAAGCATAAACACCATCCACTGGCATATACATCAATTATATCTCATCCAAGAGAGCATAGCACTATCAGTGCATCACCAACAATGTGTCAAAGTTGTCCCTCAGCTTAAAATAGCATCCATGTGCAAAGTGTCCATAAAAATAGCATCCCACAAGGCAATTTGGGCCTATCAGTGCATCCAATAAGGACCGTAATGCATCCAAATGGCCTATAAATCATCCACTGCAACCCAATGCATACCACGAATGAGCGCACACTGCTCAAACTGCAACCAGAGTGATCTGCATAAGGTATACTCAAGAAATCATAGTCCCACAGTAATGACCGCTACTGAAAATAGAACCTGAGATGCCTCAAAACATGGGCGCCATTGCATAATCGGACTCGACAAGAAAATCTGCAAATATCTCTCTTCTGCCAAAACTCCAAAATCCCAACCGATGAGTGAGAAATGGGAGTCAACACTTATCCACTGCCATGTGGCATAAATCTAAGGTTTCAAAACCTTAGTATGAAAAATGCATAACAGAGAGACGAAACAAATACACAGAGATTTATAACTCTAAAAATCCTCCACCGAATCACGCAAGAACTGATAGGTAGGGGCTTTTGGGTGTCCGGAACGCAATGGGATAGACGGTTTTGGAAACCATGGTCTCAATCACTGGGTCCAACACACGGACTGAAAAACGTTTTTTGAAACAGAGCTGTTTGTAAACTCCACCGGAGTGCGAATGATGAGCAACATAGAAGTTTTAGGACCTCTTGAGTCCACCGGAACTGACAGATCTGCAAATGGTTGCTCCAAACTTGAGTTTCAACACCCGGGCAAAAAACGCAGGAACTGACATAGTGACTCAGAAATCCAATGAAATGATCCCAGATTCAGGAATGAAGGTGTTTCCAGGCTCCTGAAGTAATGTGGACACCAAAAGCAAGCAATAATTGCCTCTACAAGTCAATACGGAGTCTCTGTCATCGAACGGAACAGGGAAAAGCTCAAAAAACGACTTTTTCTTTGAAAGCTCTTAACAGGCTCTCAAAACCACTTCGCAAAGCCAAAGTGACTTTTCCAAAGGTTCCTCCAAGGTCTCTGCACACTCGGATGCAAGTAAAGTCACCCACAAAGCTTCCCACAAAGCTTCTCCTTCGTCCCACAGAGATGCTAAGCTTCAAGCATTCACGCACGCTCAGCTAGATCACCCAAGCTCTGATACCAGTTGAGAGTGCTCTGAACGGAAGCAAGAACGGAATAAGGAGAGAGAGAGACAGAGAGCCACACAAGTTTGGTGGGTGCAGAACCACCCTAATCTTCATTTTCATTCATTTATATATGTGTTTGAGTATTGTACATAACTGAGGTTAAGGCACAATGACCTTTAACCCCCACATGTATTCCCCCATTGTGTATGTGAGAAAGCCGCAAGTGAGACTCCTTCCTTCTCTCCCACTATCTTCACACCCCTCTCCTCATGGTTTCATTTATCCATGTCTATAAAGTAAACTTTCAGCATATGCTAAAAGTAAATGCAAAATGTTGTTGTACAACTATCTAGCACTTAGGATTTTCTTTACCCATACAAGAGACACCATTGCACAATTCATCAATGGAAAATGGCTTGTCAAGTAGTTGCCTCTTAGCATCAAAATTCTATTTTCACACCCAGATAACATATACTACACTTTTTCCTGCAATTATCCTTCAAGCCTTGAGACTCGATAATGCTACTCAACACCTAGCGAGACGAATAACTTTAGCAACACAAGGTGCCAAATTTAGTTACAATCTTGGCATCTCTATCCTTATTTTCATCTATGATTTCACATATATATTTCCTTTTTATTGATTGAAAGAACATCTTGGATGGATAGTCTCCCACAAAGAGCCAAAGTAGCCTACTTATGAATCTAGTCTCCTCAACCTTCTTTAACACTTGAAGCTGGATAGCAATCTCATATATGGACCTTAACTATATAAATATAAATATAAATGCCTTATGGGTATGCCCATGCCATGTGGACAGTGCAGTGCACTGGTCTCACCATATGTATCAATGGCCTTTCATCAATGAACCAAGGACATGTACGTTCCATGCATGCATGTACAATGTCATGTGTGACTCCATATTTACTAGATTTTAGAGTTTTAAGACTCTCAAAAGGTGTTTGTTAATACCGTTATGATATCTTGAAGATTTTAGAGGACTCTTATGGTAAATTAATGTCATGCATGTGCCATACATACATACATGCATGCATGCATACATACATACATACATACATACATACATACATGCATACATTTTAAATGTAATTAAACTATTACTTTTTATTAAATTATTAATTTAAATTGTTATTAAGTGCAACATTATAGAGAGGTATTCTGAAATTTATTACGTGGAAATGACAGTGCCAAAAAGTAAACTTTTGATTCTCGGAAAACATTTTCATAAAGTTTTCATTTGGGATGGAGCTTTAGGATTAGTCCAAATGTAGACATATGAGTCCAAAATTAATGAAATAAGTGTTACTTCAAATAATAACGCACTTACCATGTCATCGTAGGGGGAATCATAAACTGCTGCGAGAGAAGCCTTGATCAAGAAAGTAATATCTAAATAGGTTCACAATTCCACCTCCTCCACCATCAAACTTTACAGAATTACGAGCTCCATTGGAGGCTCTCATGGATGAATGGAGTATATTTCTGAGTGTGGAGGCAAGTAGGCTGCACCCAAAGATTATGGTAGAGTACTTTGAGACATCTGCACACGAGATAGAACATAAATTTGGTCAAGAGTAGAGAGGGCACAAGAAAGATTAGAGGGATGCGAGTTTGGTTCAGAAATAGAGAGGGCACAAGCAGGATGAGAGGGATGCTAGTTTGGTTTAGAAGCAGCCTAGACAAGGAGCCCCACATCAAGGGTCTACATACAAACTCTTCGACATAGAAACAAAAGCAAATTGGTACATTCAAATAGAAAAACAAAGAAGAAACGGCTAACCAATTATGTATCCCCACTACATATAATGGGCAAAAGCTACATTGCCCATCCATTGGCCATTATAATTGGGTTTGCAATACAGCAAGTGGAAGAATCCACACCCCTATCAACACAAGATATAGAGCACTTTAAAACATTGATATTATCACCAGAATGGGAATTATATCCTCCACCTACTCTCAATCCGAATAACATGGATGGATGACAATCCCAATAGATTCCAGAGAATGACAATGTGGAACTCTGCCAAAGGATCTTGCAACTCAGCTCAATATTGCTACCAGAATATAAGGACTCAAGCATGGAAACCAAGAGGAGACCATGCCACACAATGACTTTGCAAGTGAGCCAAATAGCACGCCTCTTCAAGAATCACAAGTCACCAACGTTGATGACTCCATGACTCTACAGTCACAATTCCCAAATGCCTCTAGTGACACCATACAACAGACTGTTGTTCAAGAAATAGATCAAAATTCCACATGGGAACATGGGGATCAACTATATGTCCAATACAAGCAAGGCCATAACACATTCTAGATCATACAGCATCACAATCAACATTTACAAACAATGGTCACAATTCTGTTAGATATCAATGCTCCACTCTCGTGTAACTACACAGGAACTAGCTAACTCTACTTGTAAGCCCCCCATATGAGGAGAAGGCATTTGAGTAGCTCGATTATTCAGTAGGTCCTAGTTTGGACACCAGATGGGGGTCATGTGTGGCCTGATGGCTGGACGGCTTTAGATAGAGTTGGCACACTGCCAACTAGGCTACATGCAAGTGCGGGAAAATATCCCATGACTGACTGCACTGAGGGTAGATGGAGCATTTCTTGGGGTAGCCCACTCTCGGGTTGCGGGGCCCATTTGGAGCCCTAGATGATCCTGGATCTCTGGGCTGAATGGCAACGGTAGGTTAGTTGCTCTATTTTGCACCACGGTTCTATCATGTGGTCAGTGGCCTCTATTTCGAGACCGATCCCTAGTCGGTCGTTTTGGGCGAACTGGGTCAAATTGGGTCTAACCGACTACAAGTGGTGGCTATATAAGAGCAAGCCTGTGAAGCCCATTATCATCACTGGCTACAACAACCTTGATTCCTTAGCATCCAGCCTCCATCCTCTCCTGTTTCCAGCATGCCATCGAAGCTTCTCACACAGGAGCACACAGCTGGGAGGCAATGCCATCTATTGTATCAATTTTACAGTAATCAAATTTTTGATTCTCCATACTATCTACTTTTCTCTCTTGCATATGAGATCCTATTATCTGTTGAGCACAGACGTTGTACTGTTTTCTTACATGGTATCATAGCTTGGACTCCAACAAGAAGATTTGATAGTGTGTTTCTGTTTGCGAGCAAATTGTGAGAGATGGCCCAGCTCGCAAGACTTCGAATCCCACCGTTTGGGGAAAGCGAAAAGTTGGATGGCACTAACTATCCACTTTGGAAGTTCAAGATGAAGACCATCCTAAGCGCATACAAGCTTTGGGATATTGCTATTGGGGTGGATGTGAAGGCGGTTGTGAGACCGGTGTTGAAGAACTGAAAGGAAAGCATGAAGCTGAACACAAAATGAGAATGCTTGCTTGCTTGCTTGCTTAGGGAATGAAGAAACGTGAGGTCCATATGTAGGCACCTCTTACATGAGCCACCAAGCTCCATAATCATCTCCTCAATCATCTCCTCAATCAGCTCCTAGATTCTCTCAATCATGCTATGTGGCATCTACCACCACCTAACAATGCTTATGGGCACATAAGTGTGCCTCTAGCACACACACATAGAAACCAAGGTGTGCCTGGGGCATACACCTTGAGATATCCCATCATACCCCCCCTCAAGGGAATGCCTTAGGCTATGTCAAGGATACATCTAGTCTCATAGTTTCTCATGCCATCTCATGTTAAAAATTTTTAAAATGTGATTAATTTAAAATTATACTTTCTATATTCCAACACAAAAAGCATTTTTTTCTACTATATTCCAAAAATTTTAATTGAGAAATTATTTTATTAAATTGAAAATGAAAGTGAAACTCATTTTAAATTTAAAAAAAAGTAAATTTTAAAATTCAAGTTTTCACAAGTTTGCCTTTTTGCATACGTTTGTCTTTTCACACTTTTCAAGTTTTCAGACGTTTTTCTTTTCAAACACAAGGTTGTCTTTTCAAACAATTTTCAAGTTTCCACACGTTTGTCTTTTCAAACACAAGGGTTCATAGTTTACAAAAAGGTGGGAAATTTGAAATTCAAGTTTTCACACATTTCTCTTTTCAAACACCAAGGTTTATAGTTTTGCTTGTTTAAGTTTCGACTAAATCACACACCAAGGTAGATAGTTTTGTTTATAAGTTTCCACACGTTTACATTCTCCTTCACTATCTCTCCTCTAATATCCCTCATTGATCATAGCTCCCACATCCCTCCATCAAAACATCTCTCCTTTATCCCTCCTTGATTGTCGCCCACTCCTTTCTCCTCCTCATTTGGTAAGATTTTCTATGTTTTTCATTCTTACTATCTGTATTTCTCTCTCTCGTACTTTGTCTTGCTCCCTCCCTCTCTAAATTTTCATCTCTCGTCTATCTCTCTTGTCTCCTCTCTCCCTCTCTCTCTCTCTCTCATGCGAGTACACTTCTCTCTCCCTCGTCTCCCCTCTCCCTCTCTTTTTCTCTTCTCTCTCTCTCTCTCTCTTTCCTATCCTTTTTATTTTCTCTCCCCTCTCCTCTCCGTTTTCTCTCATCTTTATTTACTCTCTCTCCCCTCCTCTTCATTTCCTCTCTCTCTCTCTCTCTCTCTCTCTCTCTCTCTCCCCTCCTCTCTGTTTCCTCTCTCTCACGCCGCCTACTCTCTCACTTCACCTCTCTCTCATCTCTCTCTCCCCCACTCTCTCCTCTCTCTCTCTCTCTCTCTCTCTCTCTCTCCTCTCTTTCTCTCCTCTCTCCCTCTCTCTCTCTCTCTCTCTCTCTCTCTCTAGCGCATTGCCGTGGCAACGCGCCTCTCTCTCCCACTCTTTTCTCTCTTTCTCTCTCTCTCGTGTTCCCCTCTCTCTCTCTCTCTCTCTCTCTCTCTCTCTCTCTCTCTCTCGGGTTGCTGTGCCAGCGTGCCCCTCTCTCTCTCTTTCTCTCTCCCACCCACTCTCTCCTCTCTTTCTTGCACTCCCTCCCACTCTCTCCTCTCTTTCTCGCACTCTCTCTCTCTCTGCGGCTCGCGTGCGCTGCTGCGGTAGCATGCCTCGCTCTCTCCTCTCTCTCTTGCTCTCTCTCGCCCACTCTCTCCTCTCTCTCTCTCTCTCTCTCTCTCTCGCTGCCATGGAAACGCACCTCGTTTGCTCTCCTCTCTTTCTCTATTCTCTCTCTCTCTCTCTTGCACTCTCTTCTCTCTTTCTCTCCTCTCTCTGTCTTTTCTCTCCTCTCTCTCTCTCATGCACTGCTGCGGCATCGCACTTTTTTCTCTTCTCTCTCTCGCATGTGCTATGCCTCCCTCTCTCTCTCTCCCTCGCTCTCTCCCTCTGTCTCTCTCTCATGGGGCACTCTCCCTCTCCCACCTCTCTCTCCCTCTCGTCTCTCTCTCTTGCCTCTCGTGTGGCACTCTCCCCCTCTCTCTCTCTCTCTCTCCTCTCGAGCGGCCCTCTCTGTCTCTCTCCCTCTCTCACGCGGCCCTCCCCCCTCTTTCTCTCACTTTCTCTCTCTCGCCTCTCGCGAGGCCCTCTCCCCCTCTCTCTCTCTCTCTCTCTCCTCTCAAGGGGCCCTCTCTCTCTCTCTCTCCCTCTCACGCGTGGCCCTCCCCCCTCTCTCTCACTCTCTCTCTCTCTCTTTTACCTCTCACCCTCTCTCTCTCTAAACGTCTCTCCTCTCTCTCACTCTCTCTCTCTCTCTTTTACCTCTCTCTTTCTCTAAACGTCTCTCCTCTCTCTCCCTCTCTCTCTCTCTCTAAACGTCTCTCCTCTCTCTCCCTCTCTTTCTCCCTCTATCTCTCTCTCTCTCGTTGCCGAGGCAACGAGACTCTCTCTCTAAATGTCTCTCCTCCACTTTTCTCTCTCTTTTCTTTCTCTCTCTAACTTCTCTCTCTATAATAAATTTTCAAAGAATACAAAATAAAAAAAAGTACTTAGAAGAAAGTTGAGGTCTATGCTTGTGTTTGCTTTTGCTCTTGCTTCTCCTTTTGCTTCTCCTCTTGCTCTTCCTTGTTGAAATGAGAGAAAAAATGAGACGAGAAGAGTATATATAAGAAAAACTAGGGTTTTAAGTGCTTCTTTCTCATTCGTCCTTCTATATCATTATCTCCTCTCCCATTGGCCTCTCCATCACATTATCTTCTCTCCCTCTCCTACCCACTCCCATCCTCCCACCTCCATCTCTCACTCCCACTCCCATCCTCCCACCCCCACCTCCCCCCTTCCCACTCCCTCTCCTACTCCCACCCCCACCCCCACCTCCCCTATTCTCACTCCCTCTCCCACTCCCACTCCCACTTCCATCCTCCCACCCCCACCCCCACTCCCACCTCCCACAATCCCACTCCCCTCTCCAACTCCCATGCCCACCTCCTCTCTCCTACTCCCACTCCCACTTCCACACTCCCACTCTCCCTTTCTCCCACTCCCACCCTCCCACCTCCCAGTCCCATTCCCACATTCCCACAATCAATTCCACTCCTACTTATGAATCCTAATTAAAACTATTACTTAAATAAATGATATTACTGAAAACAATCATAGGATTTATGGTTTAGGGTTTCGTGGTTTGGGTTTAGGGTTTGGGGGTTAGGCTTTAGGGTTTAGGGTTTGTGAGTTAGGGTTTAGGGTTTGGTGGTTTGGTTTTAGGTTTTGGGGGTTAGGGTTTAGGGTTTGGGGGTTTAGGGTTTGGGGGTTAGGGTTTAGGGTTTAGGGCTTGGGAAATAGGGTTTAGGGTTTAGAGATTAGGGATTAGTTTTTATTGGTTAGGGTTTAGGGTTTAGAGCATCAAGATTAACATTTACGATTTAGGGATTAGGGGTTAGGGTTTAGGGATTAGGGTTTAGAGGTTTGAGATTTAGGGATTAGGGATTAGGATGTAGGGATTAGGGGTTAGGGTTTATGGGTTAGGGTTTGGGAATTAGGGCTTGGAGGTTAGGGTTTAGGGTGTAGGATTTAGGGTTTAGGGTTTAAGGTTTAGGGGTTAGAGGTTTAGGATTAAGATTGAGGATTTAGGAATTAGGGGTTAGGGTTTAGGTTTAGGGTTTAGAGGTTAGGGTTTAGGGTTTAGGGTTTAGGATTGAGGGCTTAGGGTTTAGGATTTAGGAGTTAGAGTTCTAGGATTAGGATGGAAGGTTTAGGAATTAGGGGTTAGGGCTTAGGTTTAGGGTTTTGAGATTAGGGATTAGGGGTTAGGGTTTATGGATTAGGATCTAGGGGTTTAGGATTTAGGCTTAGGTATTAGGTTTTAGGATTTAAGGGTTAGGGTTTAGGAATTAGGGTTTTGAGATTAGGGTTTTGGGATTAGGGATTAGGGGTTAGGGTTTACGGATTAGGATTTAGAGGTTTAGGATTTAGGGCTTAGGGTTTAAGGGTTAGGGTTTAGGAATTAAGGGCTAAGGTTTAAGATTTAGGGAGAAGTGTATAGAATTTAGGGTTTCATGGGCTAGGATTAGGATTTAGGGTTTAGAAATTAGGGGTTAGCTTTTAAGATTTAGGGTTTCGGGTTTAGGGATTAGGGTTTATGGTTTCAAGGGCCTGAATTAGGGTTTAGGGTTTAGGGATTGGGGGTTAGGGTTTAGGGTTTAGGGTTTAATTAATTTTTTAAATAGGATATAGATTTTTAAATAATTAATAAAGTAGATTATTGAGAAAAGACTAATGTTCTTTATAATGGTTGTTACAGGTTGTGTGCAAAGGAAACTTACAAAGAAGATGGCTACAAAATTTATTTCGAGGATGGAGGTGATTCTATGTTGCAAAAGAGAAGTGGTTGCATTTGCTACAATCCATGAAAGTGATCCAAATTCTATTTTTCACTTTATAAGACTTAGCGAAGATAAGGTGGCGGTTATTTTATCAAGGATTCTTAGTGCACATGTTGAGTTAAATCATAAGTGTGGGGATATGGAAATCCTTGGAGATGTTATGCCCTATAATACTTTCAACAAAGCATTTATTGCATGGGACAGAGATGAGAGTTATCCAACACATGTCATTAGGAATACAAAGTGCATATCTTTGGATTTTAGAGTGGGAGATATTTTACAAATGTTATCATTTGCAAATAAGAATGTAGCAGAAGGTCAAGTCTTGGGATTTGAACAAGTGGAACATTGGACATTTGCGTAGATGAGAATTCAAAAAGTTACTGGAGGATGGTATGGATGATAATTCAATCTCATTGGATGGTCCCTACTATGAGGTAGGTAAGGATTTGAGATGGAGCATGCAATTTTTAAAGATTGGAAAGACTCGGCATGTGGTTTTTAATGATAAACATAATGTATACTACAACATCAAAGAATTGAAAGAATATGCCAATGTACCAAGCTCTATTCCTTTAGAGATGGATGATTCCAATGCACTTAACTATAGCACTAATGTCTTATTAGGAGTCGATGAGTTCATTGGTATCGAGAAAGAAAAAGATTTCACAAGTAATGCCTTATCTGGGGTGAATGAGTTCATGCACATTGAGAACTTGGGCAGAGATGTCAAAAGTGATATCTTTTCAAGCATGGATGGCTTCATGTATACTGAAAAAGTTATTGGAGTCAAACCAAGTAACTATGGAATTATGGAAGTCATGCATGATGATATAATGAGTGATGTTATCTCTAGAGTAGAGGAGTTTCAAGACTATGGAGTTATGAAATCCATGGAAAGTGCATCAATGAGTGATGTTCTCTTAAGAATAGATGAGTTTGAAGATCATTCTAGACACTCTAATGCCACTATGACAAGTGGTTCTACGATTGTATCAAAAGTAGGGATGAGATCAACAAAGGACTATTCGGTATTTGACTTTGATTGTGAAACAGTTAATGTTACAAATGGTTTGATGAATATATCAAAAGCAAGGATGACATCAACAAATGACTATTCAATATTTGACTGTCAGAGTGATAAGATCAAGGATGCAACATCCCATGAAAACATGACAAATAAATCTTACAAGGAGAACTACACAAATCCAAATAAGAATGTACAGAAGGTCCCAAAATGGACATACAGATGCATGAAATGACAACGAGTCTAGGCAAAAGCAACCAAAGAGAATAAAAGTAATGAATGAAGACGTTATGCTAAAAACAATGCAATCTACATGCTGTAAGCGTAGATGTATGCGATCCATTAACTTACATGACATCAAGGGCTATAGAGAACATGTCTAGCAAAGGAAAGGGAGCAGAAGAAATGAATACCTACTCACGAGATTGTCTTACTTTCTTGCAAATGATAAGAGAAGGTGAAGTTTAGGACAACAAATAAGGCCTCTTATAAATGGAAAAAGTGTTTGCAATAATGCATATCGCATTATTACAGGATTATCACATGGCACATATTGGAATTTGGCTAATAAAGCAAAGTATGGAGTTAAATTTAAAATTCATGGAAACACAGGAAGGCCCAAAACAAGAGCCTCAACGGTTGCGGCAACAACAATTTTGAAAGATTACAATTATGAAAATTCTTTACCGCAACCCCATCTATCAGAAATGCATCTTCCGATAGGTTTGACAAAAAAAAAAGTATTTAACTCTATTGGAGAAACATAGAGGCAAAGAGGGCATGCACCGGCATCTTTTCATACTTTGTATACTTTTTGGGAAAAAAGCTTTGGACATGTTAAAATACCAAAGAGGCAAAAAATGTCAAAGTGCAACAACTATGATGATCTAAAGCGAGCACTTGAGAGTGCAACATCTCCAAAAGAAAAAGAAGCTTACAAGAAAAAGAGAGAATTTTATCATGGACTTGTTTGACATTCTAGAATAAAATATGAATTTTGGAAGGAGCAAGCTATTTCTCACCCAAATGAGTACATGTGCATTATTGTAGATGGTATGGATCAAAATACAACAACATGACCTTGATTCGTTAACACTCCACCTAAGCTACAAGGAAAATACTTTTTAAAGACACATCTATGTTGAGTGTTAGTGCATGGATTTAAGTTTTTTGCAGACATATGGATTGATTCCTTACATCTACATGATAGCAATCAAGTTGTAACATTCGTTATGAAGGCAATTCACATTGTACATGCAGAAAAAGGTCACCTACCAATGACTTTGAGAATACAGGCAGACAATTGTAGACGAGAGAATAAGAATGTACTCTTCTTTGCATTTTGCTCAATGCTAATCGCTCATAGAATCTTCAATGAGATTAAAGTTGGGTTTTTGTTGATTGGGCATACACATGAGGATAAAAAATCAGGTATTTAGCATGATTTCAAGAGAACTAAAACACAAGGACATAGAGATGATGGATGACTTGATAAGAAAATGTGGGAGGCAAGTTGGTGGCCGTAAGGAAGGAACAATATGCTCAATCGTTGAGAGGATGTATGATTGGAAGAGCTTTATTCTAACTTTCATACAAAAAGGTGGCGATGCCTTGATAGGTCACAGCGCTCCACACTATTTTCGCTTTTTCTTAAAGGATGAAAAACCAGTGATGTAGTGGCAACACTATTCTCTTGATACAAAATGGAAACCTGAAGAACCTTACTCTCTCTTAACTTCAATCCCGAGCAAAGAAATGCATCCAACATGGGATCCTATAAAAGAATTCACTGAGAAATTAAAAGGTGAAATAGAAGGCTTCAAAGATTTTATTACATTCAAAGAGGAAATGCTCCGGAGATTTCCTGATTAGAAGGCCTCTTGGAAGGAACACACTACTCTTGTAATTAGCAAGACCTACCAATTGATAAAGGACTTTGCAAAAATGCGAGAAGATGATATTAAGGCAGAACGGCCTTTATTTTGGCCAAATGATGTTGGTAATGACTTGCACCCAGCATGTGGTCTCTTTGAAAATGAATTTGAATCGCTGCTCCCACATCTCTATTGTGGACCCAAGAAGAGAGAGTTTATGCCAGAAATAGACATAGATGTCCATTGTTTTTTTGCAGTTCGACCATCGGATGATGAACATGAGAACATGAAGTTTTGGGTTACAAAAGTAGTTGACATGAGCATGGATGACCAGGGGAGAGCTACAACATTTACAACAGTATGGTATGAGCCAAGGGGTAGGAAGGAGAACCAGGATAACAATACATTTGTATAGTAGTTGTCTGAAAAAGGAATGGGTCCCAAACCATGATGCAATTTCAAGGCTTTCCACAGAAACAGTCATAGTATCTTGGAAATCAAGGTCAAAGAAAACAAAGAAGCACATGGGGTATGATGTAGAAGACAAAATAAAATTACCGCAATCAATTATTTTGCACATTACAGAGTTCATAAAGATGCTTGCCTAGGAGGAAGTAGAAGGAGATAGCGCAAATGAAGAATGCCCATGATAACACCATTCAAATATCGAGAAAGAGTGAAGGTGGGGTGGAAGTCAGATGAGAGTGAATGAAGATGGCACCCAAGTGACAAGTGATGATAGAAAGAACATTTTGAACAAGCAAATGTTTGGATCACTGATTTCTGTGACGATAAAAAAGGACATTCAAACAAGCACATGTTTGGATCGCCCATTTGTACTAAACTCAGTGTAAAGGAAAAAATAAATTATTGAAAAGGCCACCAGAGACACTACTACACATAGATCCTATTACAATGTTTAAGTACCGACGTTTAGCATGCGTAGGGTGCTAATCGTCGGTATTGGAAGCGCATCTTGTAAAGCATCGCTATATAGTGACTTTAAGTAGATGTTGCTATATAGCTGCGACCATTTCTAAAGTCACTATATAGTGATGTTTATTAGAATTATAAGTGTCTCTATATAGCGACACTGAGATACTTTTTTATAGCGATGTTTTACAGAGCTTTTTTTCTCATATAGACCTTAAAAGTTAGTTTTTTCCAATGACAAATTTTTTTTAATTTTCATACATGTTTGATCTTTTGAGAGAATAAAAGTATGAGACCATGTACATCAAGCCTTTGAAGCTGATATATTCATGTCCAAATTTGAGATGAAAAAAATCAATGAAGATCATTTACATCAACTGTTTCATCTTGAGCCAAGTCTAACGCACCAAACAAGTCTATCTCTAACTCTATACCGAGTTGATCTCCTATATCATCATCATACTCTAGCATCGTACGTTCACCTAAAAGTACTTGATCATCTTCTTCAATAAAGTGTGGCGATTCTTGATGATCGTTATCTTCTTCCTCAATATCGTGATCTCCATCTTCCTCCCGTGCGATGTCATTATGCGCATCTTCCTCTTGGCTCATATTGTGATCTTCATCTTCTTTGCTAGATTCATTAGGATCAATTGGATCCGGCATTGGTAGTGGCATCTCCATATCCACATCTCTATCTTCAAAAATTTGCTTACTTCGTGGTGCAACTTGGATCACGTACCACCATCTTGGATCAGAATGATTCGGATGAAAAACCACCTATATTGAAGATGGGAGCCAAATGTCATCAATTATATATATGAAATTATGCTTAAGTACATGTATCAATGGATCTTTAAAAATGAAAGCTTCGATTAATTAAATCATTAGTATGCATCTGCTCACAGTGCTCAAGAAGAACAAAAGTATCACTTTCATCGGTCCAATGTTTGGTGGAGTCTATTGCAAAAAAACCGCTACTATCTTTTCTCATTGTCGCATGGGGACCATTGTAAATAGTTCTAAACCATTTTACATCAAGAATGAAAATACTAAATCATCTAAAATCAACTTCATAGATTTCGTGTATGGTTCCATAATAATCCAACTATGAGAAGAGAAGATTGGTCTCCGAAGCACTTGCTCGGCTATCTTGTGTGAAGTTAACCATGACTCCACAATCATATGTGACTCTCTTTGAATTGATGCATTCCAAGCGAAAATGTCATCCATATGACCATAATGCACTATACTTTTTGTACTGTAAAAGAGCATCATTAAAAGAATGAAGATGCATCTATTTTATAGTGTATATTGCCACAAATAATTACTTAATTACGTCAAGAGGTAAGAAACTTACATGCATCATACATCCAGATGATAGCTCTCGCTTGTGCTCGTTTATTGTCTCTCCATCGCGTTCGGCTTTATGTAGAGCCAATTGTAGCCAATCAAGTGACATGTGAGTGGGGAGGAGAGCCAGATCCCGTGGATATGGTTGCGATCGCTTGTACATTACTCTGAATCTCGTCCTTGCATTTATTCTTTCTGCTTTGGCCACTTCATATCTCTCAATCCACTTCTGCATCTCAGGGCTATTGAGGATACAAAACTTATTGAATTTCTCCATTTGCTCTTCGCTCATCTTTCTTTCAATCCCTTTTCCTTGGGGAACCTTACCAATGATGCAATCATCATCCTTGTTATGCCAAGCTTGCGGCATATCGGGATCCATGGATGCAAGAAACTTCGTGATATATACTAATGACTCTTGCACAAGCCATCCCTGTGCCATGCTTGCTTCTGGTCTTGCTCTTTGTCTTACAAATCCCTTCAAAGTTTTCATAAACCACTCAAGAAAAAACATCCACCGATTATGAACAGTACTTGCAATAGCCACCTCATCAACTATGTGCACAAGCAAGTGGACTTGAGTTGTCATAATTCTCGAGGGAAAGTGCTTCTCAAGCAAGCATACGGCTTCAATGGATTCCACCCTAGCCTTCTTGATGCTGGATATGGAGATCTCTTTCTGAGATATCCACCTATTTCACATGCCCATGTAAGATATTTTCATAATCAGTCTACAGATTATTCAGCTTAAATTTAAGAAAATGCAATCAATGCGATTTGATAGTAAGCATACCTCACAATACCACTGATCTTGAATATAGCATTTCTAACATCTTCTTGTAAGCACCCTTTTATTGTAATTGGGAGGATGAACTATCAAAGCAACAAAGAAGTCATGTCAACAATATAACATAATCATAATTACCGTAACGCATCATGATTATCGGTACACTAGTTTTATAGCTTAGAATACCTGTAAGACCTTGTGCCAATCATGGAACTTGAGTCCACTAAGCTTATTGTCCTTTGAAAATGCTCCTTTCAAGCAACGCATGTACCCTCTCGGTGTTTAAAAAGAGGCAATGTCCACCTTGACCGCTGCCTCCTCCCTCGTAGAGAGGATCCATGTTGCTTTCGGGAGGATAACTTTTTCCGAAGCATGCACTTGGGGCCACAAATGAGACATCCTATTCATAGCACACAAGTCTTCTTGCACTCCTCTCAAGTTTTTGGAACCAACCAAGTGTGCCCAAATGGTAGCCCCCACATTCTTGAAGATATGCATGGGATCCAAGAGAGGATTGATTTGTAATTGACCTTAATAAGGAAGCTCGTGAAAGATCGATAGCCTCTTCATACCAGGAGGAGGTTCGTCGACTTGGAACTTTCTTTCATTGTTAAAATTTTTTTGGTTGCTTAATGTCCATGCTCTAGCAATGCATTCTTGAAGATATGCATGGTTTCCAAGAGATGATTGATTTGTAACTAACCCCAATAAGGAAGCTCGTGAAAGATAGATAGCCTCTTCATACCAAGAGGAGGCTCCTCTCCATTCGCCCTCCAAGCTTGAATCTATTCACTTGCCTTCAAAGATGGTGGTGGCGGATCGAGCTAGCCTTTACACGCAAGATGGTCCAACAGAAGGTATCAAGCATGACCTTTCACAAACCATTTTCCTCATATGTTTGGAATGTTGTACAACCGTAAGCAAACCATTCCCATAAATAGGACAAGCATGGTACCCACTTATATTGCAAGTTTTGCATGCATGCATGAATGTGTTAGTATAAGACATGCGTTAGAAAGAGAGTCATAAAAGTATCATTATACATGTAAAGACACAACCATGTACTTGCACAGTCTCCATATCCTGGGTAGTCATGCATGATCCACATCAAGATTCCCCTAACCAAAATGTCATTGGTATGTCTAGGAGCTCTAGAAATATCAAAGACCTGTATGCCTCTCCATATACTCCTCTATCAAAGGTGCCATGTACACATCCATATTTTTGGCCTTGTACTTCCCTGGCACAACCAATGCAAGCATGAGGTGTCCCTTGTTTATTGTTAGCCATGGTGGGATATTGTAATTCACCAAGACTATAGGCCACGTTGAGTGTAACCCTTTTGCTTCACCTCTTGATGCAGGCATGGTATTTGGTGCAGGCAACATCTTCTAGAGCAACCTATCGCAATTCAAGCGTACATATACTTCTAATAATGAGAAACTATGATGATTCTCAAAACAATCAAGATCCAAATTGAGATAAATTATGTGCTAACCTCATTAATGCTGAGACACTTGTATCAGACCACCCATACTTTTCTTGTAGATTCAAGATTGAAAGACAAGCCCGTAGTTTTGACATCCCAGTACCCTCATACAAACACATTGATTGCAACTCTTGCACCATGGCCTTATACTTGAACATCATGTGTACATGTGATGTAGTGCCCCAAAAAATAGAATCCACCATGTCCACCATACCCTTGTCATCATCTGGCACATCCAGGAGGCTATTTTCCTGCTCAAAGTATGAAGGTATACACACCCCCTTGCCACCCTCCTCATCCTGTCTCAAGGTTTTGTGTAAATACAAGATCATGCCTCAAGGTTTCATGTAGAGTACACATGCAATATTAATCATGAACACAAATAGCATTGACTTACCGAGATGATCCATCACCACCACCAACGGTCAATATTGGTGAGAGCTTCTCCCCATACATCCGCAAGTGGTGCATGACAATATGGCATTGATGTCGTGCTTCTCGCTTGCAATTACTGCAATGACAATACAACCTCTTTGTAAGCCACTCCACACTCCCCAGCATTGGTGCATCATCTGACGAGCTTCCACTCATCCCTTCAATCTGCACACCTCTAAAATCACAAAATAGAATGCAAGGAAATCAACTCAAGATCCAAAAAATAGCCTATTCTTAGCTTTTATGTCCTATACCATCGGTATATACCGACTTTCGTCCCTAAACCATCTATATATACCAACCCTTAAGGAATACATAGAGTTGGTATATGCCGATGGTATAGCATCACTATATATACCGATGCTTGGAGCTAAAACCCGAAACCCGCGTCACCTTCCCTCACAATTCCATCGCAACAAAAAAAGAAACTCTCCTCCTTCCTCACCTTCGGTGACCTCACCTTCCTCCAATCTCTTCCCCACACTCGTGACCCCTACCCAACCCCTCTCCCAACACTTGTGCTCCCTCTCCACCCTTCTCCCTCTCTACTCATGTGAAAAGACATTTTCCAAGAAGGTGTGTCTATTTAAACAATGTAGGTTTTTTCCTTCCCCCATTTTGTTTTATGAGTGTTGAAGCATGTTTCTCCTTGCATAGCTAAGCCCATGCGCTCATTTTCATGCTCTATTTTCAGAGATGGACCAAAAAGGAGATTTGGTGAAGGAAAAAAGGCTTAGCTCTTCTTTTTTTGATATTTCTCTACTTTCCCTTCCTCTACTTTCACCTTCCCTTCCTTCTTTTCTAAAGTTTCTCTCCTCCTTTCCTTTCCTTTTCTTTCTTTAAAAGAAGAAGGAATACACAAAAAACAATCATGAAAGAGAAGAGTATGAAAGTTATACCTGTAGATTTTGTGCATTCTCCTTGTTTGTAGGCTCCTCTTTGTCTCCTCAATCCATACCCTTTGGAATGTTGCTTCTTCAAACTTCTCCTTTCACTAATTAGTTTTTTTTTAATGGTATGTTTCTTCTCAATTATAGGGCTAGGACATGAAACACCTTCTGGTTTGAGTGGGATTATCTCATGCCAGGACATGTCATCTCCGAGTAAGAAAGTGCTTCCTGTCTTTTCCTATTTTTCTTTTTGTGATTGCATTGGCTTGCAGGTAGCACCTTAAGTGCTAGCTATAGTGATGGGCATAGGAACCCTTATCCTCTCTTCTCCCCTCTTCTCCTCTCTTCTCCCCATTCTTATTTCCTCTATTCTTTTTTTCTCCTTCTCTTCTCTTTTCCTTTCCCCCTCTCTTCTCTTCTCTTCTCTTTTCCTCTCTTTCCCTCTCTTCCCCTCTCTTCTCTTATTTCATCTCTTCCCCTCTCTTCTCTTCTCTATTTTCCTATCTTCTCCCCTCTCTTATTTCCTCTCTCCTCCTCTCTTTTTCCTCCCTTTTTCCCCTACTGTGCTCACCAAAATCAACATCAGCAATGGAAGGCTCGTCCTCATGGGTAATGGCCTAAATATATGTATCTCTTATCTCATGATCATCCTCCTCTCTCATATCATGATCATCCTCACCTCCATGGCCATGATCAGCCTCCATATGCTCCATATTAGTAAATGTACTCCCATTCTAAAATTGTGATATGCATCCCCTCATCTCTCTTTGCTTTCTTGTTTTTGTCAATAAGTGAATTGACATGAATATCATTTAGAAGTTCTCTTAATGCTCAAGGTATGGCACATGATATCCATGGTGTGTACAAAAGGGGTCCCTTTCTCCTTGTCTTCTTGCCTTTGCATCCTCATATCTTGTCACCCATCTTTTCATCACATCAATATTAAGCATGCAATAGAGGTTTAGAATATTAAGAAACTCCCTGTCCATTACTTTTCTCCATCCTTTTTCTTGAGGCACAATAGAGGTCATGCTAAGGTCTTCTTCATCTCTCCATAGTCATGGGAGAGAGCTATCCACATCAACAAGAAACTCAAAAATATATACAAGTGACTGTTGTACCAACCAACCCTCAGCCATGCTACCTTTGGGCCTTGCATTTTGCCTCACAAAACCCTTCAAGGTCTTCATGAAGCACTTGAGGAATAACAACCATCATGCATGTATAGTGCCGCATATAGAAATCTCATCCAACAAATGCACTATGCGTACATAATCACTAGCAATTATCTGCAAAAGCTATTCCACTAAAAGAAAGCTTTCACTCTAGATCGCTTGCAACAAAAACTAAAGTTTTGATCTGTGCATAATTTGGCATTTTTGGCATACAAAACAAGCTCATAATGACTAAAAACCCTAGAAACGATTGTAAGCATGGGTACCTTTCAATGATTTTTAAAAACCCACTCTCGAGAAGAAGTGCATCTATTTTTAACTAAATCATCCCATGCTGGCACGGGCTGCTTTAGCTAGAAACAAATGCATTCTAGGGGGGGTTTTGGAAAATCACCAAAAAACACCCATCTATACAGTTGTTTCTAAAGTTTTTGGGCCTTTTGAACTCATACTTGGTGTCAAAAAGGCCAAAATATGCATAGATCAAAAGTTTTGGCTTTATTGCAAGAGATTTAGAGGTTGTATGTGTATATATAATTATTTACTTATTCATTTATTTTAAATCTGATATGCAATCCTTGATATCTCAACCGTGGAGGAATATATGAAGAAATTGATAGACACTTTTTTATATGGCATAAAATTACAGCATGATAGACCACCATTTCTTAAATATATATACAATTAGCCTAACCTCTTTGCCCATAAGGCTAGAGGGATCAAAGTCATCTAGTCATACTCGAAAGAGTGTTACTTTGACGATCTCTTGCAATCTGAAAGACAAAGCTTCTAGCCTTGCTTTTGTTTTCAGTCAAGGCCACGGGTGATGGCTCGCTTCAGCCAATCAGATGCACCTCACCCCAGCTGAGAGAAAAGAGAGAGAGGAATATGTGATATGTTTATGTTTGCTTGCTTTTGTGTGTGTGCCAGGGATGATTTTTTCATGTTAGTTTCATTAAGGAGCGAAACATTTATATTAGTGTTGAAAGTTTGTGTGCCCTAATAAAAATAAATGTTTGAAACATTTGCCAAGATTTGAAAGTTTTGTGTGAAAAATTTTGAAGTTTCGCCAGGATTCACATATTTTATGCCAGAATTCAAAAGAAAATATAGAAAAGTGTACTATATTCTATCAATATTGTGAAACTATAAAAACTAGCTCGATAAACTTCACCAAGTTTTTATATTAATATATAAATATACCTTCGATAAAAACATCTATGTTGTGTGGATGTATAATTTGTATCACTTGGGGTCAGATGATGACTCGCTTTGGCTGGTTGGATTCATCTAGCCTCAAGTGGCATTGTATTAGGTAGTATTGAAATCAAGGCCGGGTGATGGCTCGCTTCGTCCAACTTAATTCACCTTGTCCCACCTGAGAGAGGAAAAGAGAGATAGGGCAAGCGAGAGAGGACTATGTGTGATGCTTATGTATGCTTTCTTATATGTGAGTGCATGTATGATGTCTATCACTTGGGGCCGGGTGATGACTTGCTTCGGCTAGTTGCATTCATCTCACCTCGAGTGGCATTCTATTAGGAGGTAGTATCATGATCAAGGCCGAGTGATGGCTCGCTTCGGCTGGCTAGATTCACCTCACTTTGGTCTAGTATCATATATTCATATATATTATACAATAATGTTAATAGAGCCAGTTATTGTCCGGATGATAGCTTGCTTTGGCTGGTTAGATTCATCTCGACGATGACCTTCCCAACGAGCTCAAGATGTCTGATCACACAATGCTGATCTAGATCATCTTGGTTCATTAAATTGTGATTGTTGTTATATGTTTTCCTGTTTTGTCTTTTATAGCCTATCCTCCTTTGATAGGGTTTCTTGGACCAATTATGGCTTACCTATGTTTTTCTTACACCTCGATCATTTGTATGAGCCGTGCTATTTCTTGTAGGTTCCACGTTATAATTATCTATTAGAAATTCATGTTAGCATGTGTGCATAGATATCAATTTTATTTCTAAAGAAATTGTGTTCGCATGTTCTATGTGTCTGTACGTACAATTTGATTTTTGCTTTCATCATATCATAGCAAAGATTGTTTTGTTGTTTATGTGACTTTTTGGCTTTTGGTTTTGTAATGATTGTTGAATTTTCACATAATGCATTACGATTGGGCCTAGACGTGTGAATTACTTAATTGCTTCTACGTTGGTTTTCATATGTACACGTAGTCATGGTAGCAAAACTGGGTGAGTGCTTACGTAATGATTGTTGTGTGAATTAGATCTATACCTCTGCTTTCCTCATGGCAGCCACCCCTTCAAAGAGAGAGAGAGGGAGAATCAAGTTGCAACACCTTGTCCACAGGGTGTGTGTTCGACATATTATTACATTGAGTGAGGAGCAAATAAGAGAGATTCCTCATACCAAGTTGAAGCTAGATGAAATGCAACAGTGCATACTTGCTCAATTTGACTATAGCTAGACAAGGCACATAGAGGTGGAGCAGACAGAGGAGAAAGAGGCTATACTAAATTTTCTACCTAGAGTGTTAGGTGATATAGTTGTTCAATGAGAAATGGTAAAGCAATTAGAGCCCTTGACAGACGCAGCAAGGACAAAGTTGGATAGTGGTCATAGAATGATTCCATTTCTTTCGAAACATCTTTTGCAAAGTGGCATGATGATCGATGCTATAGCCAATACTGTCACTTGTGGATCTTCTATTTTTCTTTAATAGGTCTCGCTCAGCAGTCCACCAAGCCATGTAAGCATTGCCCAAACTTGGACCTTTCATGTCTAGTTTTCAAATGGCAAACCATACCGGCCTCATTGCATCGGCCGTATTAGCTATTCTCTTCCAAAAGCTAGCAGTGTGAGCGATTTGCTTCATCTCTATGAATTCATTACAGGCATTTTGTGAGGTTGACTCAGCTATCCATTCGCTGGCTTCTACACTGAATAATGTCTCCATTACAACTCCTGATAGCTTGATCAAACGGTCTAACATTATATAGTTTGTTTCGAAACATGTTTTGCCAGGTTTCAAAAACTCTAATGGATGTTCAACAAGTTGGTGGTTTCTGAATATGCCCAACAATCTCTCATGGTTGAGGAAGTACAACACCAGTCTTCGTCCTTCATCTACAGTGGCTTTGAACCATACAGTCTTCCTTGATTTATACCATTCCTCAAGAACAAGGTCAAGGCAATGTCAAGAGCACAGTGATTCCCAAATGGTTGGGTATTTTTATTTATAATTCTTATAGCTTTCCTACCATTCTTGGCTCCCCCATCAACACACACACTTTTGACACGGCAATTATCTATGATGACATCTACTGTATGTGGGTGCCAATCAATTTCTTTAGAGATAGAAGAGACCTCTCGTACCTTTCCCTTTTTCTTGCTCCTCCTTGTTGAGGGCCCTTGCTATAGCTCACGTCTCACCTTAGGGCTTAATGCTATTAGTTGAGGGAGCATGATGCTCAAAGACCGATGAGCAAGGACCTGAATGATTGAATAGTCCTCTTGCCCCGAGCCGATGGGAAAATCCAAGGGCGACCATTTACTCCTAATCTGAGGGCGACCACTTACTCCTGCAAGATCTTTTAGTCTTCTCTATTGGTGGGTATGGAATCTTAGCATTTGAGGGCTTTGAGAAGGACACCTTCTTCCTGGGGCGGCCCGGTCCACGGTTTGGTCCATGGTTTAGAGAGGGGTTTGAGGTGGTACGACTTCTTTTCCTGAGGTCAAGGACGTCTACATCAAAATCCTCAAAGCCTAATTCACTTAGAAGATTCACCCTTGGAATATTGGGACATTACATGCAATAATGACCCTTCTGGTGGCACTTGTAGCACACAACATTGGCACGTTCTCTTGGAGGGCGATTGGATTGAATTCTGATGCCCACCATCTCAAGCCGAAGATCATTTAGGGCCTTGGCTAGGTCATTGACATCGGGTTCTTTTGCAGGAGGGGCCTCTTTAGCTGGAGGGGTCAAGGGAGTAGAAAAGAGGGGGGCTTGTGGGCGAGGCTGGGGAAATCTTCGAGGCGGAGGTTGAGGATATACTCCTTGTTGAGGGTAAGCATCTAAGGGAGGGCCATATATTTGAGGTGGAGGCGGTGGATACATCCCTGATGAGGGGTAGGAGTATGCCCCTGAGTTAGACCCCCCAGGTTGTTGTTGCAAGAATTGGGGGGGGTTGCGGATGGACATTCGTCTTCTTTGAAGCGGGGTCAGGCTGAACTTTATCAAAATTTTGAGCAATCTCATGTGCTAGCACCATAGTTTCTGGATTCTCCCATTTAAGCTTGAGGCATAATTCATCACATACTCCTGCTACAAGGTAGCCCAACACATGCTGAGTCATTCCAGCTCAAAATCCAGCATTGTCCTCTTGCGTGACAATTAAACGGTCTAGGAGCATGGCCGCTCGATCCACATATCGATGCGCCATCTCACCTTCTGATTGCTTCAAGTTTGCCACTTGCAGGTATACATTCTTCGGCTCCTCTTCTTTGCCAAAATACTCAATCATCGCTGCTATCAACCTTGGCCAGCCTTGACGAATGCATCTTCGGCCTGCTTCTCATACCACACTTGAGCCAAACCCTCTAGAAATATGCGAAGAACCAACAGCCATCTGTCTTTAGTAAGAAAGTTGAGAGAAACACAATAGCGCTTGAAGGCCACAAGATACTCATTTGGATTTTCTTCAACCCATCCACAAACCATGGGAATGTCAGCCATGCTTGAAAAATGGAAAAGAGAGAGTCGAAATGAGGCTTATCTTTTGGCAAATAATGGAAAGAGGTAGCTTGAACTGAAAATTTCTTCACCTGGAATCATCCACGGTGTATCATCCCACCCGTCGCCTCCTTGAGCAATGCACTGTACAATCAGTTGTTGCAGATCGACATGAAGATAAAGAAAGATATCTCACCCATTGGTAGCCATAAGGCATGGAGGACCAGGCACCAAATCCTTATACTCGTCAAGAAGTGACATAAATATCCACCCTCCTCGTGTGGCGTGCATCCGTGAAGTGAACTTGGAGAAGTTTTGAATCAGTGATCTAGTAGGAGATGTGAATAGAGCACATGAAATGAAATACTTTTGCTTTTTATAGCAAGAGTAAACTCCCCACGGTTAGAGAGTTACAGTTCCCAAGATTTCAATATATAAGCAAAAATCATTACATTTTCATCACTTGCTACTTGTTGGCCCAATGATAAGTCTCCCTTTTTTGAAGGGGGAGGTCTTGGGTTCAAATCCCACTCTTTAATAAAAAGAGAGGAGAGGAGAGGAGAAGGAGAAGAGAAAGAGAAGAAGAAGAAGAGAAGAGAGAGAGGGAGCATGCGATCTGTTACAGTTTTGCAAAAACCCAGAAAAACTGTCCGCAACCAGAAGACGCAAGAGCCCAAAAAACCGTCGTGATCTATCCGTGATGTGCACGGGTGTACACAGTGGACACACGAATGCATGTGTAGGAGCTCAGATGTTGTAGTTTTGTAGATGCGACTACTACGAGCAGAAGATTCGCCAACCAGAATACATGTAGGAACCACAAGTAGAAAGTAGGTAGATTGGAAGCACAGAAGCAGGGAGGTTTTGCAGCCATAGAGATAGGGAAGGCACGCAGTTTGGAGGCACAAAAGTAGAGAACCGCACATGGAAGAGGCCGCAGAGCTGCACCCAATCATAGGAGTAATGGATTTTATACCACTAGCCATGGATATTTCGATCCCAGCAGCCACACCATTTCTATTACGTAGAAAAGAAATCAGGACAAGAGGCTAGACACTAAGCATGGCAACGCTCAAGGGCCATAGAGGAAAGGAGAACGTGAGGGTGAAATGTTATCATGGGAGGGGAAAAGGGATTAGAAGGGGAGGTAATGAAGAGAGAGACCATGGCACAAGGGGAAAGGGAGAGGAGGAAGAGAAGCATGTACATGATGGGAGGAGGAATGTAAAGATGGAGACATCAAGGAAAGAGGACCATGCTTTATTTAAAAGGAAGGGAAGGGGGAAATCAAAGTACTAGCTAGGTGGCTTTACAAGAATGAGCGTGTCTCATCAAGGAATAGCCCCCTCCTTTTATCGCCAAGAGAGAGGGTCTCTCCCCATAAATGCATCCTCCCACATGCATGGTGTGTGTGGGAGAGTCTCCCATGTGGGCTAGGTAGTTACACACTCTCAATTGTGTGCGATAATGCTTGGCCACATTTTTCCACATATATCAACTCCCATATCCCAAGTCTATGATACTCCCTTGGTCTCTTTCCAATTTTATAATACATTCAAACATCTAGGAGGACAAGTGGAGGGTTGGCACAAGGAATCTTGCCACCTCATCCTACTTTCCCCATTATTTAACTTGCACTCTTGGACCTTCTATACCTCCTCCACATGGGCCTATCCTATATGGAGGAATAACCCAATATAATATCCATCTCCACCTATTTTATATTACTTCTCCCATGGACTTTGGGCCATATCTCACTAAATGTAGGCATGGGACCGCCTAGGTGGAGGGGTGGCACATGGAGGAACCATGCCACCTTACATTTTATAATATTACTACCATGGATTATGTACATCACACCTTATAGGTCCTCTTACATGGAAGGGTGGCACATGGTCATGCCTTGCCACCTCAACCCTGGGCCCTATGCACACCATATTTTATTTTTCGATTGCCACACATACAAACACACATACATATTTATGCCTTTTTTCCTTAGACAAATTTATCCATAACACCACCATGACAAGCTTCTTTCGAATGTGGATCTGGAGTAAAAATATTGTCTGAAGAATTGTTTAAGAAATTCTTTTCTAGTGAATTAGCTCTAGCATCCTTCTAGGTAAGAATGATTGATCAGATAAGGATACAGCCACTTGGCATTTATGGGGATTAAGTTTCATTGTGACATTGTTTGTCCTCCAAATGGAGCAAAGAGATAGCTCCTACTCCATGCTCCTGGGTAGCAGACTTGGCTCAGCAGACCTTGGCTCAGGGCTACAAAAGTGAAACAAGATTGGGGGGTTGCTCCTGAGAGGATTAAAATCAGGAAGGGTAAGAAAAATTTCAAGATCTCCTTCACAACAAAGAAGAGTTTCCCTAGACATATGCAACCATTGGAGGTAGAAGGAGTCAACATGATGGCTGAACTAGAGGAAGATGAGGAGGAAATGTTCTTGATAAGAATCCCATCAATTGTACCTCTATTTGAGGTGGATGTGAAAATCATTGTGAAGCAATACATTAGTGAAGAAGGAAAACCACAAAATTCTGATCTGACTATAGAAACTTTATAGGCCACACAGAATTAGACAATAGCCAAATACAGATTCTGTCAAAACAAAAAATAATGATGAAAATGAGTTAAACAATGAGGATGATGCATTGGATGACCATCATAAAACACATGTGCAGGCCATTATTGAGGCAACGCAACAGTTTGAAGAAAATATTAAAATAAGTGCAAGAGTAAAAGAGGATGATCTAGAGGACATGAACCTTGGAGACCCTAATGACCCAGCAACAATGCTTGTAAGCACTGGGCTTCAAGAGACATTCAAAGAACACCTTAAACAATTGCTCATTGAATTCAAAGATGTGTTTGCATGGCATTATATAGATATGAAAGGTGTAGATCCTACATTCTACCAACATAGGATCAACCTGAAGAAGGATGTAACTCCAGTGATCCAACAAAGGTACAAATGAGCCCCAATTATGCCAGAAGTGTATAAGATGAGCTTGATAAACTGCTCAAAGTTGGATTCATATATCCATTGGACCATGTGACATGGTTGTCACCAATTGTCATTGTTCCAAAAAATAATGGCAAAGTAAGAATTTGTGTGGACTATAGAAAGTTGAATGCTACCACACTTATTGATCCATTCCCACTACCTTTCTGTGACTCAGTCCTAGATACTATTGTAGGCCATGAAATCTACAGTTTTCTAGATGGATTGAGTGGATATAATCATATCAAAATGGTCCAAGAAGATAAGGACAAAACAAAATTTGTGACTGAGTGGGGAGCGTTTGCATCTAATGTAATGACATTTGAACTAAACATTGCACCACCAACTTTGCAAAAGTACATCCAAGAAGTATTTGCAAAGTACTTAACAACTTTCATGAGAGTAATTTTGGATGATTCCTCATTCTTTGGGAAAAGACATGAGCACCTTGATCAAATCAGACTATGCTTTGAAAAATGTAGAATGGCTAGGCTCAATCTCAACCCTGCTTAATGTGCATTTGCGATTAAAAAAGGAGTCCTTTTGGGACATATCATCTTAGAATAAGGTATGGAAATTGATCCCAAGAGAGTCTCAGTGATACAAAAGGAAAACCCTCCAAAGAATGTCAAACAATTGCAAAGACTTGTTGGTAAAATATAATGGCATTGTAGATTTTTGAGGTATTTATCTGAAGTATGCTTCCCACTTATCAAGATGACAAGGAGTCAAAACAATATGTATGGGGAAAAGAGAAGCAAGAGGACTTCTATATTTTGAAAAAGATGTGGTCATAGAACCCATACTCTAGCCACCGAATCGAACGTTACCCTTTGATGTTTTTGTGGATGCATCAGATGTGGCTGTTGGTGTAGTATTGATGCAACAAAATAAAGAAAAGTGGTTCATACCATTGTCCTATGCAAGTAGCATTCTATCCAAACATGAGAAGAATTATGCAGTCACTAAAAGAGAAGCACTTGGAATGGTATATGAATTACACAAGTTTAGGCACTATCAACTTGGCAACAAGATTATCTTTCATGTAGGCCATCAAGCACTAATATATTTGGTGAATAAACCTCAACTAACAAAAAGACCTACAAGATGGATGCTTTTGCTCTATAAGAATTTGACTATTCAATTGTGCATAGTCCTGGAAAGCAGCATGCTATTGCAGATTACCTGAGTAGATTGACATCAGGAGAAGATCCGAGAGGAATACTAGATGAGTTTCCTGATGCAAGAATATTCATGATCTGAATAGATGATCCTCCAGATTGGTGTGATAAAATGTTGTTATTTCTTATTGATGGTCTAATCCCTGAATCCTTGACCAGAGATCAAAGGAAAAAACTTGCCTTGCAAAGCAAAACCTACTTGGTCATTGCTGGAGTTCGATACAAGAGGGAGATAGATCAAGTCATAAGGAGATGTGTACAAAGTCATGAGCAAAAGGATGTCTTGGCAGAAGCCTCGAGGGGTTCACCTCTAAAAATTTTAGGGTACCATGTGCATTTAGAAGGAGGGGTATTTAATCCCACTTTTGAGAAAAACTTAACAAGGGTACAATAATAGGAGTGGTTTTAAATTTAACTCTAGAAAAAAATCTGTTAGTTCATAAGTAAAGAGGGGTGATTTTATTGGGGAGGAAATTTTAATTAAGGGGTTTTTAAAATACCCCTTGAACACAAGTGATACCTAGGATTTCTTAATAGTGCACCCCCCGAGGCAAAAGCTCATGGAAGATTAGCAGGAGGACACTTATTGAAAGCGAAAATTGATGTGTGTATGTGTGCCTATGGGCTTGGAGTCCTATGCAAGAAGTGTGTGAGTGTAGGTGTGCTAGAAGGTTCTAGTGACTCATCAGTTAGGTGTGTCAGGTTGGTGTGATGAGTGAGTGATCATAGGAGATGATTGATTGAGATAATCATGGAGATGATTGTGGATCTGGGATCTACCTACATGGGGGCAATTGCCTATATATGTAACCACTCTTGGAATAAAACATTACATTGTGTGCCTCATTGATTCCTCATGAATTCACATGTGGTATCAGAGCTTGGTTAGAATTTGAGTGCCTAGAATGAGATTCCTAGTAGATTCCAACTATATTTTATCTTCTTCCCAAATGCATCCTATCTCTCCCTCTTCTACCTTGAGCTTGGCAAGATTTATTCTCTCCATCCACACAATTCTTTTAGAAACCCCTTCAGCCAAACCTTCCTCACTCCTGGGCGACCTATCTGACCGGTGGGATTGAAGAGACTCTGTTGCCATGTCTGCGCATTGCCTCTCTGTCTATTCTGTGCCATTTTCGCAATGCTTCTCATCTCACTCACTTATCTTGCAATTCCTCTGCTGATCCAAGGCTTCTCTACTACTAGAGCTACCTACTGAAGAGATTTGGAGTGTTTTGGTTAAAAGATGATGGAGTACTCAGTAGAAAACCAGTCAACTTTTGAGAAGATAGAGTTTCCTCAAGTAAAGAAGATGTTGCTTCCCTAGGATTTATAATGCACCATTTCAGCTATGGTTTGTTCTGAGCCTTCCTTGCATATAGATCTATGATTGCATAGAAAATGCCCTTATCTTGGTGATGGTTGGAGTGAGGTATCAAGCCTCCAAAGTTTCCATGTACTCTCTAAGCATTTTTAGTGTATTTTTTGGAGTTTTTTATGCTACACTAAATGCTTGAGGAGAAAAATTTCAGTTTAGAGAATGTTCTTCCAAGTTCAATTGGTGTTAATCTCTTGACAACATGCCAACTTCAAGTTCTCAAAGCTCTTGAAATTTCAAGAAGACTACAAAGACAAAGTACAAGGTGAAGAAGACTCCAGTTAAGAGGTTGTGGGAGAAGCCAACTAGTTATGAATATGCCAAACAATTAGGATTTTTAGAATTCTTATCTTGCAATTTGCATCTATATGGTGAAGGTGATTTTTTTATTCAGAAAGATTGATCTTTTGTAAATGGATTAGACACTGCCATTAATTCCCAAAATGTCTTCCAAATTGAAAATAGATAAGTCTGAAGGAGAGGGGTTCCACACTTGGCAAACAAAACTAAAGTTTATTCTCATGAAAAAGGGAATATGGAAGGTAGCAAATGAAAAAGAAACTAAACCTAAAACTAGAGAAGGAGAAGCTTCATGGCTTCCAAAAGATGAAAAAGCACTTTCTATAATTGCTCTTGGTTTGAGCGATTCATTTATTCATCACATTGATGGATGTGAGACTGCTCATGCTGCATGGACTCATCTTGATCATGTGTTTGGAGCACAAGGAAGATTCTCTAAGTTTAGCTTACTTATTAAGTTCTTTGACTTAAAATTGGATAGAGGGGAGTCCATCTCTTCACATCTAAATTCAATGAAGAGCATTTTGACATAGTTATCTAGCATCAAGTTTAATCTTGATGAAGATATTGTAATTGACATCTTACTTAGAAGTATCAATAATTTCAGAGATAAGTCTGGTAGAAATTGAAGCATCACTCTTGGAAGAGGAGAGAAAGATCAAACAAAGAAGTGATTACAAAGAAGGGGCATATTTGACCAAAGGCAACTTCAAGGGAAAGAGCAAAATGAAATGTAACTTTTGTGGCAAACCTGGACACTTTGAAAAGGAATGTTATGCCAAGAAGATATGTTTAGCCAATCTTGTTGAGGAAGCAGAAAGTGAAGAAGAAGAAGAACAAGAGAATGTCAAAGCTCTCACTACTTACAACATCCAGGTCAATTCTGACACAGGCGATCACGATCTATATGTTTTCTAAGTTATGTGTGTGTGAGGTCAATAATGGTTCTCTACCATGGATAGTCCATCCTTAAATGATTGTTAGTCTTTTGATATTTTTCCTTGTTGGACTCATTGGGCTTTACATACATAGTCATTGCCTATCTCCTAGTTGTAAACCAAGGATCCTAAGAGTGAGTCACATGTTGGGGCCATGTGTGTTTCCACATGATGGTGGGCAAGCCATGGAGCATCCCATGTACTATTGAGGGATGAGGTCATCAATTTGTGGGAGGGAATGAAGGGGCAAATTGATGTGCTTGTGTGTGCCTATGGGCTTGGAGTCCTATGCAAGAAGTGTGTGAGTGTAGGTGTGCTAGAAGGTTCTAGTGACTCAATATCAGTTAGGTGTGTCAGGTTGGTGTGATGAGTGAGTGATCATAGGAGGTGATTGATTGAGATAATCATGGAGATAACTGTGGATCTGGGATCTACCTACATGGAGGCAGTTGCCTATATATGTAACCAAGTGCTCTTGGAATAAAACATTATTTTGTGTGCCTCATTGCTTCCTCATGAATTCACACTTATGAGGTGACATCACAAGATGAAAGATAATGCAAGCAAGCCTATGGTGGCCAATAGTCTTAAAAGATGCTCATAATTATGCAAAATCTTGTTTTACATGCCAAAGATATGATATGTCACTTGATGATGATAGAATGCCACATCGCCCCATCCTTGCATTGGGCCCATTTCAAAAATGGGGGCTAGATTTTGTAGGTCCCATCAAGACAACATCAAAATACACAGGAAACCAATACATCCTAGGTGCAACTGATTATTGCAAAAAGTGGATAGAGGCAGTGCCCCTCAAGGACAACAAAGAAAGAAATGTTGCATGGCTTCTATACCACAATATTGTCACAAGTTTTGGTGTTCCATTTGATATTCACACTTCATCAACAAGACAATCAAGAAGGTCACAAAACTACATATGATGCTCTAGAAGAAATCAATAGCTTACTACCCACAAGGGAATGGTCAGGCTAAATGTACAAACAAAATAATGAAGAAAATATTTAGGAGGACAGTGGATGACAATCCTACACATTCGGATCCTCCCCCAACAAAGAGTGCATGACTTTACTAAGCAAGAAAAGGTAAGGGTCCAACCCTCATCCGCCCTTCAACCTAGAAAACACAACGGTGCATCCGACCGTACTCCGACAAAATGGCATCTGACTTCTACAAAGGGCTTCGACCACACAAGAGGAATTACTTCAAAATCACCACCCACACCCATGATCATATGGCATCAAATTGAACTCATGATTGACAAGAAGTATCGCATGACTTGGGCACACACATCCCACAAATTGAACTTGTGATTGACAAGAAGTATCGCATGACTTGGGCACACACATCGTGCCACCTTATCAGTCCCAATTTGCCACCCCAATATGCATGCAACATTTGACTATGTGAGGCACCAACTAAAAATCAAATAAGTACTTCACCTCAGCTCATACAAGGTTTTCTGTAGTCCTCTCCAATAAAACATGACTCTCAAAGATTCACAGGCAAGTAGATGGCCCCTAAGCACTCACTTCCACTCACACATTCACCTACTAAAGGTGAAGAAAGCTTGCACTTAGCTCTTCTCAGTGACACCCTGGTTGGTGTAGACACCATGGCAAAGAAGAAAGGCTAGATACCCATGCCAAAAATCCCACAAAAGAAAGATGTCACAGAACCAAAGCCGATTGCATCCACACTACCTAAAGAGGAAGAATCAAATGAAGAGGCAATTATGCCCCCAGCTAAGAAGCAGATGATTCAAACAAGCTTTAAGGATTTTTGAGTCTCACTAGAGCTCAGTCGACATAACAAGTGGCTTAAAAAGGTAGGCTTACTTGGCTATGATAGCTTGCCATGGAACTTTTGGAAATCTCAACTAGATGTGATGCAATAATATACTCATAATATATAAGTGTTTTCAAAAAACAGGTGGCATGATCGGGGACCAGGACTAATGGTCAATCAAGAAGCCCTTTCCCATGTCTTCAACCTCCCATTGATAGAAGAGGAGATCTCATATGACAAATATGTCAAGGCTGACATGAATATAGTGTTCATACCGGCGAGATGAGTGAGGTTACATAGAAATACTTGAACAACACCAACAAACACTTAAAGGTAGCATCTTGTATCTTTGCACTATATGATTTTGCTAAAAAGTCTACTATGAGATTTTAGAAGATGCCTATGCAATAGAGGGAGGAGAGAACAAAGGATAAGCATGATATGTAGGAAGAAAAGCAAAGAGGAAGGAAGTTGAGGCACTAAAGGTAGCCAAGTATAGCACTGAGGAGGCCAATATCTTAATCTTTGGTGAGTCATTAGTAGAAAGCCTATGGGATAGTCCCATAGGAGGAGATGAACTATTGACAAGAACATCCAAGACCAAGAAAGTAAAGAAGACAAAGTTGATTCCTAAAAAGATGTATGTCAATAAACTCAAAAATAGTTCAAAGTAGCTGAGGATGATTTAGAGATAGTCATGATGACTCAAGAGTTCTATAGAGTATAAATTGTCTCCACAAAAGTCAACTTCAACTGCAGATATATTACGTAATGTATCCATCATGGAAGCTAACTATGACATGGGTATTTTGAATCATTTATGAGCAACAAGGCAATGCAAACCAACAACTAACCAAGAAGATACAAAACTTGCAAAAAGAGAAAGAGGCCATCAAGAAAGGACATGCAATAGCCAGCAAAAGGAATTGGCAGGTACCAACAGGAATTGGCAAATCTAAGGGAGGAGTATCAAAAGTACAAAGAGTCATAAGAGCAGCATGTGGCAAAAATTGCTTACTCAAGTGAGAGTTCAGAAAGAATGCATGCCCACAGTAACTAAATGGATGGAGGAAATGAAGACTGAATTCTTCTTAAAGCTCTAGAGGCTAGCAACAAAAAACATAGACATGCAAATTGATAATATAATCCTCAAGGAAAAAATTAGAGCATTGGAAGGAGTATAACAACTATTGAAGGAAATGACTGAGGAAGTTGATGGTACTTGAATGTCATCAACTGAAATTGATGAGTTGAAAATGTAGTTAATTGAGACCTTGCAAAGTCTTTGGGTGAAATTGAAGAACAGGCTTTTGGTAGTTGCAAAGAGACCCTATGAGCATCGGATGCTGATGCATATGATGCCATGACCCAATAGATGTAGAAGATGTAGGCCCAATTGAACAAAGCCCCTAGCCATGAACAATACATGGAGAAATCTAATTTGTTTAGATTCTAAATCACAGTTTTTAGCCTCTAATGTGTAGATTTTGGCTAAGGCAGCACCAACAGCTGGAGAAGAAACTTCTAAAGAAGATGTGCTATTTGGTGAGTCTACAAAGACTATCAATGAGGCTGATGTTGAAGATAAAATGGAGGATGATGAACAAACTGTTGTAGAACCTGAGACTAAATCTGAGTCATTGGAAGACTAGCCAATTGATGAAGGTATCTCTATATGGGAGGAGGCTACCATGTTGAGCAGGAGGGAAAACATTGGGATTAAGTGTAGCCAAACAATGAACTTGCAATATAACAATGAGTAATTTCAGTGAAATGGTTCGTGTGTTTGTCTTTTTGTTCCAAAAATTCTATCCACTGGGAGTGCCAGGTGTTGAGGGGCAGTTTCACCACCCTGCCACGTAAGATAGAATAGAATATTCTGATAATTTATCTTGTGTAGTAGTTGGTTATAATAGTTACCAAGCCACTACTTTAGATTTTGTCCCAACAATGATGTTGTCAAGTTCGACTGTTATCAGACTATTGTAATGTCTCTTGCTTAGTTCAAGAATGATGTTGTTGTGGTTTCCAAGACAGGGAATGAAGGAGAAGTTTTGTATTATGTAGCAGTTGTTGTAGCTCTTGACTCTCAAAATCCAGGGGCACCAACTCCCTTTAGTAAGAATATGTAGGGAAATTTTGAGTAATATGGGATGAATTTAACAATTCTCCATGAGTACAATTTTTCAAATATGTCTTTACACCTTAAAATTTTGGTAACACATGAAAAAGTTACGTGATTTTGAATTTAGTTGGGTTTTTATATTTTAGTGTATTTTTTGTTTTAACCTAGTAATCCAAGAGGAACCCCCTTCCCTTGGGTCTCACATATTATGAAAAATATGTATAAATATCCAAATCTTTCATATTTTTGAGGTATAAACCTTATGTTTTATGGTAGGTAGGACTAGCCATCATCATATTTTTCCGTTGCATATTTAAAACTTCTATAGCAAATTCATGCATATTATATATGAACCTTGTTCCCCCATACACTAGATTTTGGATGAGGGTAGTAACATGATACATATTGATTTGGCGCCCTAGGCTCAAAATATGTATTCAGTTGATCTTCCATCACTACTACACATGTGTCCTATTGGGACACTTAAGCATCAAGGTTTATCATGCACGGGGTCTAATCATTGGTAACTAGATTCGTCAAGTGTCACTATATAGTGACTTTAGGCAAGTGTCACTATATAGCGACGCTTAAAGAGCATCACTATATATCGACACTTATTAGACTTATAAATGGTCGCTATATAGCGACACTTATTAGAATTGTGAATGGTCGCTATATAGTGACACTAAGACAGTTTCCTATAACAACATTTTACAAAGAGTGTTTTTTCCCATACCGACTTTAAAAGATAGTTTTTCCCAATGACAATTTTTTTTTCCTTTTCATACATGTTTGATCCTTTGAGAGAATAAAAGTACACGAGCATGTACATCAAGCTTTTGAAGCTCATAAATTCATGTGCAAGTTTGGGATGAAAAAAATCAATAAAGAGCATTTACATCAACGGCTTCAAGTCTAACGTGCAAAACAAGTCTATCTCTAATTCTATATCGAGTTGATCTCCTATAATAGGACAAGCATGGTACCCACTTGTAACAAGTCCTGCATGCATGCATGAATGTGTTAGTATAAGACATGCTTGTGAAAGAGAGTTATAAAAGCATAATCCTATATTATACATGTAAAGACACCACCATGTACCTGTGTACTCTTCATATCCTAAGTAGTCATGCATGGTCCACATCAAGATATCCTTGACCAAAATATCATTGGTATGTCTAGGAGCTCTGGAAATATCAAAGACCTGCACTCCTCCATAAGATTTGTAACTCCTCCATCAAAGGTGCGATGTACATGTCCATATTTTTGGCCTTGTACTTCCCTGGCATAAGTAGTGAAAGCATGAGGTGTCCCTTCTTTATCTTTAGCCATGGTGGGATATTGTAATTCACCAAGACTATGGGCCATGTCGACAAAGATGTCGAGCGTAAGCCAAAAGGATTCACGCCATCATGGCGAGCCCATGATGTAAGTTGCCTGGCTCCCTCGCAAAGTCCGGCCAGTCTATGTGCTTCCAAGCTGCACAATCTATGGGAATCTTCAATGTGTCATTGGTGGACCGATGAGATGCATTCCAAGTCATCAACTCTGCTTGTGGATTTGCATCAGAACATGTGAGTGTCTCAAGATCTTTACCGGTATTTGCTCACCCTACAAGTCATCTCTATATTGTTGTTCCCCACACTTCAGACAACTAGCCAAATCTCCATGCTCATGAACAAAAGAGAATACAGTCATTATGGCAAGCATGGATGGTATCATAATCCATACCCACCATTGTTAGCATCTTCTTCGCTTCATCTCTTGATGCGGGCATGGTATTTGGTGCAAGCAACATCTTCTGGAGCAACCTATCACAATTTAAACATACATAGGCTTTGAATAATGATGATTCTAAAAAATACATGATGATTCTCACCTCTCTTTTCCCCTTTTCTTTCTCTTTTTCCCTCTTTCAAAGCAACAAAGAATTCATGTCACTAATCCTACAGCTTAGAATACATGTAAGACATTGAGCAAACATTTACAAATTCCTACATTCTTTGAATTAGAGTGATAGAAGTCTGTATCTGTTTGCTCAATGGTAGGCTATTGAAGCTTCACATGGGGAAAAAGAGAGAAGAAAAGAGAGAAGAAAAGAGACAAAAAGAGAGGAGAAAAAAGAGAGAAAAAGAGAGGAGAAAAAGAAGAAAAGAGAGGAGGAAAAAGACAGAAAAAGAGGAGATAAGTGAGAAAAAGGGAGAAAGTGAAAAGAGGAGATAAAAGAGAAAAAGAGAGAAAGTGAAAAGAGAAAAAGTGGAATAAAAGAGAGAAAAAAAGAGAAGTATAGCTAGGAGAAAATTCGGAGAAAAGATAGCAAAATAGAGGAAAAGAGAGAAGAAAAAAGAAAGAAAAAGAGAGGAGATAAGAGAGAAAAAGAGAGGAGAAAAGAGATGAAAAGAGATGAAAAGAGATGAAAAGAGAGGATAAAAGAGAGAAGGATAAAAGAGAGTCACAATTCAAACATACATAGGCTTCAAATAATGATGATTCTCAAAACAGACAATATCCAAATATTGAGTCAAATTAATGTGGGAGCTAGCCTCATTAAGGCCGAGACACTTGTATTAGACCACCCATACTTTTCTTGTAGATTTAAGATTGAGAGACAAGCCCGTAGTCTAGACATCCTAGCACCCTCGTACAACTATATTGATTGCAACTCTTGCATATTGACCTCAGACTCTAACATCACGTGTACATGTGATGTAGCGCCCCTAAAAATAGAATCCATCATGTCCACAATACCCTCTTCATGATCTGGCACATTTGGGAGACTATAGTCTTGCTCAAAGTGTGAAGGTATATGTGCACCCTCGCCACCCTCCTCATCCTGTCTCAAGATTTTGTGTAAATATAAGATCTTATCTCAAGGTTTCGTGTCATAATGGTATCCAATATTAATCATGAACTCAAATAGCATTGACTTACTAATGATCCATCACCATGTGCAACACCAATGGTGGGTACTGGTTCGGGCTCCTCCCCATACATCTGCAAGTGGCACATGACAATTCAACATTGATGTAGTACTTCTCACTTGCAATGAGTGCAATGACAGTACAACCTCTTCGTAAGCTACTCTGATGATGTCCCTTCCATCTACACACTTCCAAAATCACAACATGAGCTACAAGGAAATCTATTAAGATCCAAAAAATAGCCACCCATGGGCTCCTTTTCTCTCTTCTGACAATAAGTGCCCTAAACCATTGCTATATAGCAATGCTTTGCCTTGTTTCGTCGTTATATAGTGACCCTTTGCCCTATTCTGTCATTATATAGTGATGCTTTTGGATACAAACGTCACTATATACTAGTGTCGTTATATAGTGACACTAGGGTCTTAAACTCGAAAGCCTGCACGATGCCATCTTTCACATCTCTATTGCGAGAAAAGTAAAAATATCTCCTCCCACCTTATATTTGATGACCTTGCTTTCCTCCTCTCTATTCCCCACTCCTCACCCCTACCCAACCTCTCTCCCAACACTTGTGCTCCCTCTCCACCCTTCTCCCTCTCTACTTGTGTGAAAGGAAGTTTTTCAAGAAGGTCAGTCTCTTTTAGCAATGTAGATTAATTTTTTTTGAAATTTCATTTTGTGAGTATTGAAGCATGTTTCTCCTTGTATTGCTAAGGCTATGTGCTAATTTTCATGCTTGATTTTCAGAGGTTAAGGACAAAAAACGAGATTTGGTGAAAGAAAAAAGACTCACCTCTTCTCTTTTTGGTATTTCTCTTCCTCCTCCAACCAAAACCAAAGCTGATGGTTCTTTTGACAAGTTTAAAGTTCGTCTGGTTGCAAAAGGATACTCACAAATTGCAAGAGTTGATTATCATGTTACATTTTCATTCGTCCTTTGTAGCACAAGTATTCAGGTACTCTTGGCTTTTGCTACTGTTATGGATAAATTTGACCAAAGTAAAAGGCATAAATATGTGTGTGTGCTTGTATGTGTGGCAATAGTATAATAAAATATGGTGTGCATAAGGCCCAGGGTTGAGGTGGTAGGGCATGACCATGTGCCACCCTTCTATGTAAGAGGACCCATAAGGTGTGTTATACATAATCTATGGTAGTAATAATATAAAATGATAAGGTGGCATGGACCCTCCATGTACCACCCCTCCACCTAGGTAGTCCCACGCCTGCATTTAGTGAGATATGGCCCAAGGACCATGGAAGAAGTAATATAAAATAGGTGGAGATGGATATTATATTGGATTATTTCCTCCATGTAGGATAGGCCCATGTAAGGGGGGGCGTAGAAAGTCTAAGAATGCAAGTTAAATAATGGGAAAGTAGGATGAAGTGGCAAGATTCCTTGTTCCAACCCTCCACTTGTCCTCCTAGATGTTTGAACGTATTATAAAATTGGGAAGAGACCAAGGGAGTATCTTAGACTTAGGATATGGGGGTTGATTTTTGTGAAAAATGAGGCAAAGGCTTGTCGCACACAATTGAGAGTGTGTAACCACCTAGCCCACATGGGAGACTCTTCCACACACACCATGCATGTGGGAGGATGCATTTATTGGGAGAGACCCCCTCTCTTGGCTATAAAAGGAGGGGGCTATTCCTTGATGGAACACACTCATTCTTGTAAAGCCACCTAGCTAGTACTTTGATTTCCCCCCCCCCCATCCTTCTTTCAAATAAAGCATGGCTCTCTTCCCTTGATGTCTCCATCTCTACATTCCACCTCCCATCATGTACATGCTCCTCTTCCCCCTCTCCCTTCCCCCTTGTGGCATAGTCCCTCTCTTCATTCCCACCCCTCTTTATCCTTTTTCCCCACCTATGTTAATGCTTCTTCCCTCATGTTCCCTTTTCCTCTATGGCCCTCAAGTGTCACCATGCCTCGTGTCTAGCATCATGCCTTGAATTCTTTTTTACTTAATACTACTCAATGTGATTTGGAGATTCATCAAATGGATGTGAAAACTGGTTTTCTTAATGGAGATCTTAAAGAGGAGATTTATATGGAGCAACCAAAAGGGTTCATGCTTCCTCGTCAGGATCATCTTGTTTGTCACCTTCATCGTGCTCTTTATGGTCTAAAACAAGCTTCCCATTCTTGGTACATGAAAATTGATCAGTTTCTCACATCTCAAGGTTTCAACTCTTGTTTCTCTAACCCCAACTTATATGCCAAACATGATGGTGCTCTTTTTGTCATTCTTGCTCTTTATGTGGATAACATTTCCAACAATCTCGGTTTCTTGCAACATGTCAAGAAAATCTTATCCTCAGCATTTGATATGGTTGATCTTGGTGACATTGATTCATGTCTTGGTATTCAAGTTTAACGATTTCAGCACAAGGGAATTTTGCTACTTCAACAAAAAAAATTCATTTAAAGTTTGGCTTGACAAATGCTCACTCTGTGACCACTCCTTGTCTTGTGAGCTCTATCAAAAATACTTGATCGACTAATGATGTTGAGGTTTCACATCAACCTTATGCCAATCTTGTTAGTTGCCCTAAAATTTGTCGGGTTGAACACTCGACCAGATATTCTTTTTATTGCCAATTTTATAGGTCAATATCTGGCTACTCCCTCAATGCAACATTGGTCTGCAGCAACAAAGTGTGTTCTAAAGTATTTGAAAGGCACTTCTAATTATGGATTAGTTTATTGATGTCATACAGAATCATCTTCTGTGATGTCTCTTGATCTTTTGGGATATACAGATGTAGATTGGGTAAGCTCTCATTTCTCTATCCAATCTACAAGCGGTAATTGCTTATTTATAAATGGTTGCTTGGTCTCCTTGGCAAGGAAGAAGCAAGGTTGTGTTGATGTTTCTACCATAGAATCTGAGTATGTAGCGGCCTCTCTAGCAGCTCGAGAATCGGTTTGGTTGTCACAATTGCTTATAGATATTGGTCATCTTCCCTCATCCAGTACTCCTCTCAGACGTGATAATCAAAGTGCCATTAGTCTCTCTAAAGACTATGTTCAGCATAACAAATCCAAGCATATTGCTATTCATTACGACTATGTCAAACATGAAGTGAAGAAAGGGATGATAATGATTGAACATTGTCCCACTAAATTTTTATTATAACTTGACAACAATGGAATATGTTTGCTTCTCTTTTTGGAAAAAATTTGATGGCTTTATCAATTTGGAACTTTTTCCCTTTCACCACTAGATTCTCATTCATGGGGAAATAATGAAATTTGGGCTATAGTAAGGGAAAATTTTGGAAGTATTTAAAAACCGATTAAAATTATTGAAATGAAAAGTATTTTAAGAAAAATTAAAACCACAAAAATGAAAGTTCCCATTATATCTCAGCAACAATTGAAATTTGGCAATAACCTTTCTCTCCTTTTTTTAAAAAAAATACAAAACTCATTGATTTTTTTGAAAATTGAAAATTTTTACCTTTTGTATTTAACCAAATTTTAGATCTTTTTAAACATTTTTGAAAATCTACTCTAAAGATGTGAGCTTTAAACATTTGATGATCCATCAACTTATGTGATAATCTCCCTCCACCAGGCGGCTTGCTGCTCATGATTCATACCTTTACACGCACATTGTCTAAAGTTTGTCCTAATGGCACCACAATTCTTAATATGCCCTCATGGTGTTATGATCTCATCAATATTAATTGAGTACTCTTGAAGATCCTAAATCTTCATAGGATGATTAGACCATACTATCACCTACATTCTCTTCAAACCTCTTGAGTTCACAACAACACAAAGCAACTATAGACACGCTTGGTAGATGCATAAAATAGCGGGCGCGTCTATAGGCAATGCTTTAGTAAAGGAATTACGGGCGCATCTACAAGCGCGTCTAACAACTATTTGCGCGTCTATTAACACGTTTAATTGCGCATCTAATCTGAGAAAATACGGGCCTGTCTAACATCCCGTTTATCCACGTGTCTATTTGCGCATGTATTAACGCGTTTATTTGCGTGTTTATACTGAGAATTAGATGCACATTTAGATGCATAGATAGATGCAAACTAGAGAATACAGAAAGTGAGATTTTGGTGTACATCATTGCTTTCCAAACATTGCCCATGATTACCAAAGCACATAATTTTAACAGAACATCAATGCTTTTTTGCAAGCCCACATATACAAGAATTAAGTGAGGTGAGGAGAATGAGACAATATGTAAAATAGTTTTACCAATATCAATGATGGGGCTATGGTTCAATCTCATCCTCGATGAGATCAACCCTTGCCAAACTATCTATTTCAAAATCCAAACAAGTGTTTAGATGTACAAATACATTCAACCCACTACTACTTGTGCTACTCATATGCTCATCGAAATCAGCATCACCAATGGTAGGCTGGTCCTCACGGGTAATGGCCTCAATATCTGTATCTCCTATCTCATGATCATCCTCCTCTCTCGTATCACAGTCATCATCACATCCATGGCCATGATCATCCTCCATACGCTCCATATTAGTAAATGTACCATACATCACTTTGGAACGTGGCATAATAGGTATGACATGCCACCATCTATTATTATCCACCATTGGTTGATAGAAAACCGAATTCAAACACAAATACAATCATGTTATTTTTCTTGCATCAAATATTTAAAACTGAGTATTTTTATATGTGTGCACAGTACCTATTCACATTGTTGCGGTAGTACTAGTGTGTCCTTCCTACTTTGCCAAAACTTTGTGGAGTCAATAGTTACAAAGCCACTTGCATGGCGCTTGATTGTTGCATTAGGGCCTCTTTCCACCACGTCCTTAAACCACTTTACATCCAAAACATACACAAAGAAGCGTCGAAAGTCAAGCTTAATAATATCTTGGATTATGCCACAATAATCATCCATGGCTCCATTGGCTCCCTCAAAGCTAGCAATGATGCCGCAATCTTGTGTGTTTCTCTTATCATCAATCCGTTGTGTTCGAAAATGCTTGCCCTCACACCATATAGCATTGAACATAGTGCACTACACCAAGAAAAAATCAATTAAATAAGCAATCTAAATTATTGAAAGCTCCTAACTTATGCATAACATTCTATATACCGACCTTGCTCATGCATCCCCTAGCATACTCCCATTCTTTCATTGTGATATGCATCCCCTCGTCTTTCTCTGCTTTCTTCATTTCATCAAGTAGCCAATCCACATGAATACACCTTTGGAAGTTCTCTTAGATACTGAGGGTATGGCACATGAGATTCGTGGTGTGTACGAAAGAGGGCCCTTTCTTCTTGTCTTCTTGCCTTTGCATCCTCGTATATCTTGTCACCCATCTTTTCATCACATCACTATTAAGCATGCAAAAGACGTTGATACTATTATGCAACTCTGTGTCTATTACTTTGTTGCGTCCTTTCCCTTGATCCTTAGGTCTTCATCATCTCTCCATAGTCGTGGGAGAGAGCTATCCACATCAACAAGAAACTCAGAAATATATACAAGTTACTCTTGTACCAACCAACCCTCGGCCATGCTACCTTCGGGTCTTGCATTTTGTCTCACGAAGCCCTTCAAGGTCTTCATGAAGCACTCGAGGAAGAACAACCATCATGCATGTATAGTACCGCATATAGCAATCTCACCCACCAAATGCACTATAAGATGTAGTTGGCTTTGAGAATAGAACGTGGAAATGTCTCCTCCACTAAACAAACCACCTCCACTGACATAACTCGAGCATTCTCAAGCATGGTGGGATCTATTTCCTTTGAGCTCACATACCTAGAAATAAAAAAGTACACCATATTAGCAATATGCATTCAAACTTGCATGGAGCATTGATACGCATCATATTTTGTATCATGTAAAGTACCGCACAAGCTCGCCCATCTTGTAAATACAATCTTTCACGTCCTTCGACGCACTACATGAAATGCTAGTAGGTAGTATGAACTGAACCCATGAGAAGGTGGTTGATTAGTTGCTTATAATTATTCACTCACACATTTGGAAGGAAAAAGATATTATGCACATAAAATACTTACTTGGAGCATCTTGTGCCAATCATGAGATTTCAAGCCATATAATTGCTCTACACCTCTTTTCTTTCTCTTTGTAAAGGCTCCCTTCAAACACCTCATGCATCCAGTGGGAGTACGAATTGTAGTAATAGTGCGCTTCACCATCGCCATCTCTAGCTTTGATAACATCCACGCTGCACGAGGTAAAAAAACATGCCCATTTGGTCTCTCTTGTGGCCAATCTTCACACATCCTCCCTGTGGTGCGTAGATCCTCCCTTATGCCTGCGGAATCTCGTGTCCCATTCAAATGCTCCCAAATGGTAGATGCCACATTCTTGAAGATATGCATGGGATCAAGCAGGTGATTGATCTTGAGGTGGGACCAATATGGTAAACGATAAAAGATGGAGTATCTAAACAAAATAAAGTGTTAATAGGCAATCTTTATTTCCAGCCAATATAGCACACAATAGTTAGAGACCCTTACCGGCTCATGCCAAGTGGTGGAGGAGTCGTGGAACCGTCCCCAATTCTCATCCAATCTCCTGCAGTGAGTGATTGTGGGAGGACTTCATTCCAAGGGGCAACATATCTAGGATGATCAGGTGGGAGAAATCGATGGTGATTCTCATAGATGACCTTATTCAATGCGTCTGCCCATGAGGCAACTAGCGAAGGACCACAAACATGACATGCATAGTAACCCAATGTAGTGAGACCTAAACAATAGACGCAATTAAGAGTTGAAGGTGGGTCAGGGTGCCACATCCTTTGCCTATTCATAATTAGAAGTGCAATGCTTACCTGAACACTCACCATAGCCTGGGAAGTCATGCATCGTCCACATCAAGACTGATTTGCAGTTGAAGTCTCGTGACGAGGGAGGCCTGCTCACATCATGCACCTCGATACCTCTCCAAAGTATCTCTAGCTCATCAATCAAAGGCTCCAAATAAACATCAGGGTTTTTGACTTTATGTTTCTCTGGAATTAGAAGGGACAGCCTTGCGATATCTCTTGAGGTCGGTAATTTATTCTCCCTTGGAAGCATTTTACACAATAGCCTGCACATGAAGACCATAAATGAGGAAAAGCATTCTAGTAATTGACCCACTAGCATAACTCACCATGTTTGCAAAAGCTTACTTGAGTAATGCATTCAAACTGGCATTTCTCCATCCATAGATGGTTTGCAAGTTTAGTAACTCAAGGGAGGCACGCAGAATAGAGAATGTGGACCCCTCAAACAGTGGAGTCGATGCTGCAGTAAAAATATCATCCTGCTCCATGCTATCATCCCTCCCTTGATGGACATATAAATCCTGCACCATATCATCAAACACCTCCTCCTCCACGGCTTCATGAGGTAATGGTAGACGGCTACTATCACCATCACTCCATGCATCCGTAACGGTCCCTCCTGAAGATCCCACCTCATATCGCCGATGCTTCGCCTCCTCACGGCGAGCATAGGGCAACATATGCGGGTGTGGCACTGCATCCTGTATGAAATTAAAACGGGATCATAACTCAAACATATGAACACCCATAGGTATCTCAATCAACCTTAACTCTTTAACAGTTACCATGTTTACGGTCGCATCCCATTCTCCGTACTTGGAGATGTGATTGAGTGTAATCCTACGTGCACGATACATGTTTCCTCGACATCTATCACACATACATTTGATTTTTTGCTCCAACCACATTTTGCGATGGTGGATACAGATGGATTCATCCTCACTGGAGCTACTTGTTGAAGATGAAGACATCCTACAAACAAACAACCCAAAAAAATTTGCTCTTCTTCAAATGTGTCCCCTCAAACTCAGTGGCGCATCTAAAAGAGCGTCTGTTTGTTATGTGGTGCGCGTCTAAAATCACGTTTAAAACTGCGTCTAAAACCATGTCTACTCTATGTATAGAAACGCACCTATAGATGCGCTATTAGATGCGCCTATAGACACGGCTTTTAAACTTGCTTTTACCGCACTCTCTTTGCTTTTCTTCACACTACTTATACTTCGCATGGCTTGCTTGTTTCGTTATTAGTTGATCCACAGTTTCGACGCTTAAGAGGAGAGCACCTATAGTTGCTTCCAAGCTTACACTCAAGAGGAAGGCACCCACACTTACTTCCAAGCTTAAAGGAGAGGAGGACGAAGAAGGAGGAGAAGCCGCAACTTTGAAAAAGGAGAAAAACCTTCCATACCTCTATTAAAGGTAAGTCTTTTTATAGTTGATCTTTTTTAGAAGTTTGCTCTCTTTGGATTTGTACTTTCTCGTATCCAACTCTCTTTCGATTTATACTTTCTCCTATCCAAAAAACGCATGATATGGGTATCAGTGTCACATATACTTTCTCCTATCACTTTCTTCTAAAAACCACCAAGGGGCCCGCACCACACCGCTCACAAGCGTGAGTGGAAGAAAGCAATGAAGTCAGCGAGGGAGGATCCCAGTTTGCAGCACGTGGAGGCACGAAGGATCCAGATGGAGTAATATGGAAGCACGCATTTTGGAGCAGGGGGTGTTGAATCATGGAAGGCCCAATTTGTAAGTATCAATCTCAAATTATATTGCTTATGTAGTTTATTAGGAGGTTGTTTCTTTGTACTAATCCCTCTGCAAATTGTGTCGTCTTGCAGCTTGAGATGTGGGCAGATACCCTACTCTTGTGGAGACAGCCTACCACTGTCACCATCACAGAGGAGATACATGGAGGCACTTCTATGATGATGGGTTGATTACTGAGGAGTAGTATACCCGAGCTACTGGAGCGGCCCCCGAGGTATTTGAAAGTAATTAAATAATGCCAAAATTATAAGTAAAGATTTGATTTTTCATACATTGATATATGTTGTACCTTGTTTACAGGCCCGTGCACAAGACGATGAGGAAGACGAGGAAGGAGGCACAGAAGGGAGCACAGAAGGGAGCGTGGAAGGGAGTGAGGACCCGGAGAACATAGATTAGTTGTAGAAGTAGTGCTAGCTACTCTTTTTTGTACTTAAAGCCATTGGCTTGGATTCATGCCTCTTGTATATACACTCCTCTTATTTTTTGTACTTGAAGCCACATGACGTGGCTTAGCTTCCTTATTTTTTGTACTTGAAGCCACATGACGTGGCTTAGCTTCGTGCTATATGTATATACAAGCACTTCTTGAGCTTTCAATTTTATTGCGTTTTGGAGTTGTAATGTTTTATTTGGAATTGTAATTAAAATGCATTTTGTAAATTAAAAAAAAAAAAAACAAAGCACGTCTATTAGTGCATCCATTAACGCATCTATATACGCATCTGTCTGTTCGACAAGCGTCTATTTTTGCATCTATAAACACGTTTATAAAAGCATCTATTTAAGCATCTAAATACGCATCTATACGTGCGTGTATCTGCTATATAGATGCATTGGTAGACGTGGGTCTCTAGACGTGAAAATAGACGCGTAAATAGATGCACCCGTAAGTTTTTTATTTAGTTCACTAAACGCGTTTGTGTGCGCATCTATGGGTGCTTTGTCTTGTTGTGGTTCCTTCTTGATATATGCAAATCGCTCCTCATTCTTTGCCTAATTCATGATCTCAAGGACTTTACATCATGAGTATCTAATCTTTTTGGATCCATGACAAAAAGGTTTGAACCTAGGTCCACTTTTTTTTTGTTTTCCCACAAATGGGATTCGTGTCAAATACCACAATGTAAATTTCAAGATAAAATCAATGGATTATGGCAAGAAAATCTTAAGATAGGAATCATAAATCTTGGAAGCTACTTAAAATCATTTGGTAGTTCATTTATAGATTCTTTAGGGGTTAGGTTGGCATGGGGGGGAAATTGCAGTGCATCATGCTATTCTATACTAAACTAGATATTTACTAAATAGGAGCCTCCATAGTTGGAAGTTGACTCTTTAGTTCTTGTGTATTTCCACACCTCTTTACATCTTTGCATAAGCATAAGCATTGTTTTAGAATTTGTATTGCAAAAATTTCCACTATTGTCATGATGTGGCAAGCTCATAATGAGACAACCACCCCCTCAAAAAATAAATCGATGCAACCCATATTATGGGCTGCACAAATATTGGTATGATGGCATTGTTGGCACCATCTTGTAAGAAGATTGACTCTAAAGAGGATTTGGGCTCTATCATGGGGATGCAATAAATGCACAAAACAAGTTTTTCATCCTCTAAAAGACCAAAGTCACGATAGTCCAATGTTAATCCTCACTCCCATTCACCTATCTAGGTTTTGTCTTGACTAAGTATCAGCCTTGATCTAGGTACCCATCTCCCCAAGGATTCTACAGATCATGGGAGCATCCTAACTATGAACGTTTGAATCACTTAAATAGGCTCTAGCGGAAGATGCATTTCTATAGGTAGTGCACCACCTAGATGGCTCTAGCATAAGGCACCCTACTATAAAACTTATATCTCACAACTCTTTTACCAAGTATCCTATCATGCACATCCATACCTATTGCCTCCCTTGTCCACCTATTAGTAACCATTGACCTACCACTCTCAAGGGTAACTCAAATCACCATCTTTGAATAAGAGTTCCGAATTCCAAACTTCCCTTGAATTGGATTATTTTAAGATCATGAGAGATTAGTGTTCCTTCTTACCTTCATTGGTTAGAACAAATAAAAGACACACCAGCTCATCGGGAACTCACAATTGATTTGGGTACACAACTTAGCAGGTTGATGACTCCCATTGGTTCCATAAGTGTGGCATGAAAGGAGATCCAACAACCTAAAGAGAAGACCTATAAGGACAAGGACCAATCAAAAATAGAACAAGAGAAAGATAAAGTAAAGGAGGAGCATGAGAATGTAGAATTACATCAAGTCCCTCCCCATCACAAGGCTTATATGGTCCAAGATTGAAATATCCTCTTTGAGAAGGTAGGAAGATGTAAAAGAGGTCAACCTATTAGATGAAGAAGAATACCATAACCTAGTCTCCATTGCTAAGGACCTCACACTAAAAGAAGAGGAAGAGTTTGCCTATGTTGTTTGAGATTACAAGGATTGCTTCACTTGGAAATACATGGACGTGAGTGGAGTAGCATAAAAAGTGAGTAATGCAACATATGATCCCTTTGTTAAAAATGTGAGTCTAGTCAAACCTTATGAACCCAAAGCACTCTCGCAATACAATTGAAGAGACTTAAAAATTCAAACATGTATGCCTCATCTATAAAATAGTGCACACAGAATGGGTATCACCCATAGTGATTATCATGAAAAAGAATGTCAAAATTTAAGAGTGTGTGGTGACATGAAAAAATTAAATGCCAAAATAAATATCCCCTTCCATACACCAAACCTATTCTTAAAAGGGTTGAAAGGATTTTAATTGTTCTTGGTATGCACAATGCGGAACACTTCAATAATATCATGCACATAAATCAATATGAACTTGAGAATTGACTCTACAATCCAAATAGAATTACAAAGGGAAAGGACAATGCACTACAAGACATAGGTCCTTTTCCGATGCACACTAAAAAGTTTTTTTTGACAGGTGCAAAGGTTGGTATTTATGTCATGTTGGAAAAGAACGGTTGCTATATAAGCGTCCCTATATAGCAATACTAATAAATGTCACTATATAGCTACACTGGTAAATGTCACTACATAGCGACACTGGTAAATGTCGAGCTATATAGCGACGATTAACAAAAGCTTAAAGAAAACATTAGTGGCGCTAAATAGGGCCACAGCAAGCCCTATTTTGCCCCACTAATGTTTTTATTTAGTAATTACAAAAGAATGTTTTCTATTACAAAATTTCCCTTGCGGAAAGGGTGATACAAAATTGCTCAAATGAACCAAGCGAGAGAAGCATATACATGTCGAAGATATACAACATTGTTTATTACAAAATTACCCTTTCAAAAAGGGTGATACAAAATCGCTCAAACGAGTTGATATACAAAAGCATATACATGGTGAAGTATATCCAAACTACTACTACTGCTGCTGCTGATTCGAATCATCATCCTCATCCATGTCCTTGTCCTCGTCATGTTGGCCTGATCCCTAGCCCTTGTAAGCTATGCCTGATCCCTGGCCCTCATGAGCTGCACCTGATCCCTAGCCATTGTTGAGGCCGTGTAAGCCTAATCCCTCATCATCACTGCTCACCTCCATTGATGGGACATTCGAGCTTTGATTCTAAGAGTGCAACCATATTAATTGGAAATTAGATTGGCACTTAAAGAATAAAACAATTTAAAAAGTGAGATTACAAGTAGGAGTAGACTTATACAGTGCAAGCAACCACCTCAACCTAATCGACCATCGCTCCCACTCAATAAACCACAGCTTTGTTCCTATGCAAAATGCGCATCTCGTCTTTGTGTCTGTAGGAAGGTGACCCATCGTAGTTTGGTGTGGGCCTCATTTCCTCTTGCCATTTCCTGATAGGAGTTTGACCCAGGAGGTAGTTCAGTAAGAACCCATGTACCTTTAGATATCAAAGAATCATATTTAGCTTCCTGCATTTCCTCTTGCCATTGACACAATTGTCAATATAAGTGACCAACAAAAATGCAATTGTATATCTTGACCAATCATCAATGAAAGTGATGACATACCTATAGACAGACTTAGATGGAGGAAAAGTTCAATAGATATCAGTGAACAAGATCTAATAAAGCATATGAATGAGTTGAAGTAGATGCATGAAAGGGTTTTCCATGATGCTTGCCAAGAGCACAATATTCACAGAGGCCCATATGAGGACTGAGCTGAGAGATTCATACCATCCACAAGATCATAACAATTTATAGCAAGTAGCTTGGCAAAATCCAAATGAACAAATGACGATGCCATAGCTTGCAGTCCAGATCACTAACCACATTAGCAATATCATCATTTAAGGAAAGTTGAAAGAGGTTACCATGGCGAGGAGCAACTGCTATGGTATATCCATCTTTTTTAATCCGACGTTGTGTGTGGTCAAAGCCAATGAAGAGACCAAGATCAACAAGTCATGCAATAGAAAGAAGATTTCTCTGAAGATCAGGGAATGGAGAATGCCTTGCAAGACTCTTGTTGAAGAAAGAGTGCCAAGGTATAAATTACCAACACCCATGACTTGACAAGTAGTGTCATCAGCAAGATAAATCAATTTCTTGTGAGGAAGAGCATGATAATTATGTAACCATTGACATTGATATGTCATATTACTATTAGCACCAGAATCAACAATAAAAGTGGAAACATCTCAAACATGAAGTATCCTCTCTGGAGAGACATCAGAACAGATATGATTTGCCTCTTGATGCGTATGGGCATCTTGTTGTTGAGCAGCATATGCTTGAGTACGTTTGCAATCATAACGCCTCTTGTAACACCGACAGGATGGATGATTTCCACCACAATATTTACAAGAAGAATTTTTGGATAAGCGGGGTTGCTTAGTGGTAACACCATGGTCCTCATCGTATTGCCAAGCTCAACAATCAGCGATAACATGACCATGCTTATCATAATAAGAACACTCGGAATATTTGAGATGAGAAGAATTACCACCTCTGTACGGATGACCACCATGTCCATATTCTGAGAAAGGATGCTTGCAAGCAACATAAGCTATCTCTGAATCTACATCATCCATTGTTATCATGATAGATTCATGAGGGTCTTTACGACGCTCGTGTCGGGTGTACTCAATCAAAGAAATACATGTTTAATCAAAGTCAATCTCATTTTTGTTCGAAAGGATGGTAACAATATTATCATATAATGGATCCTGGACTGTGTCGAGAAGATAGGTCACCAACTGATTTCATGGAACAGGTGCATCAACAGTAGCAAGTTGATTGACAATATTCTTGAATGACTTAATATGAGTTGTCATAGGAGCTCCAACTTTGTATGGAGTGCTCAAAAGATTACAAAGATAAAGAATCTCTATGATAGATTTCTTCTCAAAAGGAGCAACGAGATATTCCCATATTGCATGAGAAGAAGGAAGGGCAAATACATCCACCATAAGAGAATCATGTAGAGTAGATAAAATACACCGACGAGCTACTTTATCATGAGAACGCCAATCGGCAGAGTCAAATCTTATCCATTGCTCAAAGAGAGGGCCTTGAGTCACAAGAGCATTTCGTAGTTGCATCAATAGGTTGGGATGGAAAAACAAGATCACCAAGAACAATATCCAAAAGATAATCGCCTTTGAGTATCAATAACATCTTCACTTTCCAACTAGAAAAACCTTGTCCTTGAAACAAAGGAAGAGATCATTGGTGAGAAGGAAAGCCATTGATGATTATAGACATCGCCATCATGCTTCAAGAAAATATGTGTGTCAAAGCTCGTGTCAATGATTGAGAATACAATTGTCGCTCTAAAAATATAGAACTCGAGATATGCAAAAAGAGGATAGAATGTGGGTCGAGAGTACGCTAGAAATAGCATACATGTGAAAGAAAAGCACTATGAGCTTGTTGATCATGAAACCACGATATTTTTGGCAGAAAGCAGAGCTTGTTGATCACGAAATGAAGATATTTTTGGCAAAAAGCACTACGAGCATGCCGATTAGTCGGTATGAAAGTTGACGTAACTTTTCACTCCGAAGTCCGATCGGGGTGTTCAAGTACTCAAAATGAAGAGCACGACGAGACCTATGCTTTGCAAATCAATCTATGGTCTATTTTCCATCAGTAACTTTCTTAAGTTTGCACTAGATGACCTCCAGAAAACCACATCAAGTTAGACATATCAAAATCGATAAGAGAAAATAAGTGATGAGATACTGAAAGCGCTATATAATCAAATAAACAAGTAATATTCATGTCTTTCTTCGTTATAGTGAGCATACAATAGCAAGACCTTTGTAGCTCTGATACCAAGTTGAGAGAGAAGAAGAAGAGATGATAGACACACCAAATAGACTCCCAAAGACTGATTCATATTGATCACTGGTTACACATATGTAGGTGAGACCTAGTTCAAGTTAGAGCGAGCTATATATAGCTCTAACACTTAGGTCTCGTAGATACAAACTAAGGGATGTTGTAGTCAAGGATAAGCACAAGCCAGGGTGGGTGAACCCAAAAGATTGGAAGAAATCGAAGAAGTCTTATAGGAAAAATCCAGATGCATATAAGTCTAAGCAGTAGTGGGGGCAGCGAGGATACACCTTGAGACTATAGGTCCTTTGCTACTTGAGAGCGGTGGCATACATGGCAACAAGGCATGGGTGGTAAGTATATGTTTATCTTCTACTGAATTTCTAATATGTTCAATCATTCAGATGTCTTGTCATTCATATGTAACTAATTGAATTTGTATCCATAGGAGTCTATGATTGGAAGGTTTCCAAACAATGTGGAGTATAGAAGGGCCTTTAGGATTAGAGCCAAGCCATGGTTTAAGAAGAAGGAGAGAGAAGGAGTCCAGAATGATTGGGAAAGGGTGGTGGCACACCATGTGAGTATACCCTATTCCTCTTCATTATTGTTTGGCTATCACCATTGCCTTACAATGAACGCTCTTAGTTTTTCTAACTTGTTTCATTCTTATGAAGGCACATTCGACCCATTCGGGGATCCAGATAGAGAGTCGAGATCTGAGAAAGAAGTGGCTCGAGACGCAGTAGAGAAGGGCAAGGGATCAGGCACACATAGAGAGGCCAAGGGCGAGGAGGCCACACATAGGCTAGAGACTGAGGGCAAGGAGACCAAGGAGGATGAGGAGTAGGATAGGACAATATTTAGTGGTTCAATATTTTGTCACTTCTGCCATTTTGTAGTATATTGTGTGCCTCGGCCGATTTGATATTTTGGAGTTTGGCACTTTTGCCATTTTGTAGTGCATTAGCACATTACTTCGGCTGATAATGTAGCACATTACTTTTGCCATTATATAGCATGTTGACATCACTTTGTAGACTTTCATTGCAAAAGTATAATGTACACCTCGCATTTGTATCGCATTTAATCATGATTTTAAAGGAAAAACAAAATATGTGGGGCAATGTCGGTATATATCGCAACAAGACAAAGCACCCATAGATGCATACACAAACGCATTTACTCAACTAAATAAAAAACTTACGGGCGCGTCTATTTGCATGTCTATTTTTGCGTCTGGAGACCCGCATCTGACAGCACGTCTATATAGGACACACACGTGCATATAGATGCGCATGTAAATGCTTAAATAGATGCTTTTATAAATGCATTTGTAGATGCAAAAATAGATGCTTGTCAACAGATAGACGCGTATATAGACGCATTTATAGACGCACTGATAGACGCGTTTTATAATATATTTTTTTAAATTCACAAAATGCTGTGTATGTTGTGTATGCTATATAGTTACAAGAATCCCATTTCCACATTGTGTAATTCAATTCTTACAGCCAACCGCATTTTAACTACAATTCCAAATAAAACATTACAACTCCAAAACGCAATAAAATTGAAAGCTCAAAGAGTGCTTGTATGTACATATAGCACGAAGCTAAGCCACGTCATGTGGCTTCAAGTACAAAAAATAAGGAAGCTAAGCCGCGTCATGTGGCTTCAAGTACAAAAAATAAGAGGAGTGTATATACAAGAGGCACGAAGCCAAGCCAGTGGCTTTAAGTACAAAAAGAAGTAGCTAGCACTACTTCTACGACTAATCCTTGCTGCCTTCCATGCTCTCTTCTGCGCTCCCTTCTGCACCTCCTTCCTCGTCTTCCTTGTCGTCTTGTGCATGGCCCTATAAACAAGGTACAACATATATCAATGTATGAAAAATCAAATCTTTACTTATAATATTGGCATTATTTAATTAATTTCAAATACCCTGGGGGCCGCTCAGTTAGCCCGGATATACTGCTCCTCACTAATCAACCCGTCATCATAGAAGTGCCTCCATGTATCTCCTGTGCAATGGTGGCGGTGGTAGGCTGTCTCCACAGGAGTAGGGTATCTGCCCACGATCTCAAGCTACAAGACGACACAATTTGCGGAGGGATTAGTACAAAGAAACAACCTCCTAATAAACTACATAAGCAATATAATTTGATATCGATACTTACAAATTGGGCCTCCCATGATTCAACACCCCCTGCTCCAAAATGCGCGCTTCCATATTCCTCCATCTGGATCCTTCGTGCCTCCATGTGCTGCAGACTGGGGTCCTCCCTCACTGAGTTCATTGCTTTCTTCCACTCACGCTTGTGAGCGGTGTGGGGCGGGCCCCTTGGTGGTTGACCTCCCTCGAGCTTGGCAAGCTATGCTAGTTCCTACCTCTTAAGCGAAGTTCTTTTATTGCCAAGTATCGTAACAATCTTTGACTTGGCCCATTTATCTGTGAACTGGCGATTGGGGGGGTTAGGATACCTAGAGCGAACAGCAATGAGGGTCTCATCAACCAACCTCTTTGGCTGGTCTTTGAAGTGGATAAAGCAATCTCTGTAATTGTTAGCAATTACAGAGCGCATGAAGGCCATGATGTCCTTCCCCCACACATCCATCAAGATGCCTCCTGTCTGAGTGATGTCATAGAATATCGTACCATCACCCGGAGGCACGTCTAAATCATCTGAATCATCATCGTCCCCACTACCACCCCTCCCAATGCACTGTGCCATGCATCCCCCACTGCTCTCCCTGATACTACGCCTACTACCATGTCGTGTTGAGCTCGTACGCTGGCCACTCGTAGCTGGAGACTGCATGGGACTACGCTGACTAGTCGTAGCTGGAGAACTGAGTCTTGACTGAAGGACCTCCTGACGGCATGGGGGAAGGGGCATAAGATGGCATGGCAGAAGGGGCGTAAGACGGCATGGGGGAAGGGGCATAAGATGGCATGGCAGAAGGGGCGTAAGACGGCATGGGGGAAGGGGCATAAGATGGCATGGCAGAAGGGCCTAGGCTATGTAGCCAGCTGGGCTGTGCTGACTCCGCTTGGGTGATCTCAGCTGGTGTGGGGTGGTTTGGAGTTTGTAGTGCCGACTCCTGGGGGGTGTTTAGAGTACCCATCATATACCCATATAACTTTGCAGGACTAGGAGGGTGCCCTAAAAGGTTATATAAGTCCCTAAAAATAGACTCCTGGGGATCAGGTGAGTTAGAAGCGCTTCCTGGCCACATGATGAACTGGAAAAAAGAAAAAAAAATCTATTACTGATGAGCAAAGAAGAAAGGGGAAGGATTACTATCGGAGCGCGTTTATAGATGCGTCTGATTAGCGCATCTATTTTTGCGTATAATAGCGCGTCTATAGACGCGGCTGTCTGTGTCTGTAAACAGACTAGATGCACGTTTAGACACGCCTGTAGATGCGGTTTTAGACGCGCTCTGAGACGCGCTTATAGATGCGCTCCGATAGATGCACTTTTCTAAAAAGTAGAAAAGGACATTGCGCCTGACACACAAACGTGACACTAATACCCAGATCATGCGTTGATACCCAGATCATGCGTTTTTTGGATATGAGAAAGTACAAATCCAAAGAGAGCAAACTTCCAAAAAAGATCAGTTGCAAAAAGACTTACCTTGGATAGAGGTATGGAAGGTTCTTCTCCTTTTTCAAAGTTGCTTCTCCTCCTTGTTCGCCCTCCTCTCCTTTGAGCTTGGAAGTAAGTGTGGGTGCCTTCCTCTTAAGTGTAAGCTTGGAAGTAAGTGTGGGTGCCTTCCTCTTAAGCATCGAAACTGTGGATCTGCTAATAAGGAAGCAAGCAAGCTGCGCAAAGTATAAGTAATGTGAAGAAAAGCGAAGTGAGCGCGCTAAAAGCAAGTTTAAAAGCTGCATCTATAGGCACGTCTAAAAGCGCGTCTATTGGCGCATCTAAATACACAAAGTAGACGCAGTTTTAAACGTACTTTTAGCCACGCACCACAGAACAAATAGACGTGCTTTTAGACGCGCCTTTAGACATGCCACAGAGTTTAAAATTAAACATTTGAAGAAGAGCAAATTTTTTTGGGTTGTTTGTTTGTAGGATGTCTTCATCTTCAACAAGTAGCTCCAGTGAGGATGAATCCCTCTGTATCCACCATCGCGAAATGTGGTTGGAGCAAAAAGTCAAATGTATGTGTGATCGATGTCGAGGAAACATGTATCGTGCACGCAAGATTACACTCAATCACATCTCAAAGTTTGGAGAATGGGATGCGACCGTAAACATGGTAAGGGTTTGTAAGTTAAGGTTGATTAAGATAGCTATGGGTGTTCATATGTTTGAGTTATGATCTCGTTTTAATTTGATATAGGATGCAGTGCCACACCCGCATATGTTGCCCTATGCTCGCTGTGAGGAGACGAAGCGTCGGCCATATGAGGTGGGATCTTCAGGAGGGACTGTTACGGATGGATGGAGTGATGGTGATAGTAGCCCTCCACCATTACCTCATGAAGCCGTGGAGGAGGAGGTGTTTGATGATATGGTGCGGGATTTATATGTCCATCAAGGGAGGGATGATAGCATGGAGCAGGATGATCTTTTTATTGCAGCATCAACTCCACTATTTGAGGGGTGCACATTCTTTGTTCTACGTGCCTCCCTTGAGTTACTAAACTTGCAAACCATCTATGGATGGAGCAATGCAAGTTTGAATGCATTACTCAAGTAAGCTTTAAATTCTATTTTGCAAACATGGTGAATTATGCTAGTGGGTCAATTACTCGAATGCTTTTCCTCATTGGTCTTCACGTGCAGAGGCTATTGTGTAAAATGCTTCCAAGGGAGAATAAATTACCGACCTCAAGAGATATGGCAAGGCAACATGTGACCTCTCTTGGAGGATTAGATTACAAGTGCATCCATGCATGTGTCAATGATTGCATTTTGTTTCGTGGACTACATAAGGATGCAAGAGAGTGTCCTACTTGTGGAGAGTGTTTGAATTAGGTTGTCTATCAACCAATGGTGGATAATACCCGATGGTGGCATGTCATACCTTATATGCCACGTTCCAAAGTGATGTATAGTACATTTACTAATATGGAGCGTATGGAGGATGATCATGGCCATGGACATGATGATGACCGTGATACAAGAGAAGAGGATGATCATGAGATAGGAGATACAGATACTGAGGCCATTACCCATGAGTACGAGCCTACCATTGGTGATGCTGATTTTGATGAGCATATGAGTAGCACAAGTAGTACTGGGTTGAATGTATTTGTAGATCTAAACACTTGTTTGGATTTTGAAGTAGATAGTTTGGCAAGGGTTGATCTCATTGAGGATGAGATTGAACCATAGCCCATCATTGATATTGGCAAAACTATTTTACATATTGTCTCATTCTCCTCACCTCACTTAATTCTTGTATATGTGGGCTTGCAAAAAAGCATTCATGTTTTTGTTAAAATTATGTGCTTTAGTAATCGTGGGCAATGTTTGGAAGGCAATGATGTACACCAAAATCTCACTTTCTATATTCTTTGGTTTGCATCTATAGACGCGTCTAAATACGCATCTGATTCCCAATGTAAACGCGCAAATAAATGCACTAATACACGGGCAAATAGACAGCTAATAAATGCTATGTTAGACGGGGCAATATTTTCTCAGTTTAGACGCGCAAATAGATGTGTTAATACATGCGCAAATAGATGCACTAACAAACACGATGTTAGATGGTCCCATATTTTCTCAGTTGAAACGCACAAATAGATGCGCTATTTAAACGTACAAATGGACGAGTTGTTAGACACGCTTTTAGACACACTTGTAATTCCTCTACTCAAGCAATGCCTATAGACGCGCCTGCTATTTTGCGTGTCTACTAAGCGTGTCTATAATTGCTTTGTGTTGTTGTGTATACTGACACCTATACCAACACTACAGTGTCAATATATACCAATGCCTACATTGATGCCCATATTGACATTGTTTAGTATATTTTACCAACACCCTCACCGACGCAGGCACCGATGCTTTCTTTGCGACGTCCTCGGGGGAGTCACTATGTATAAACCCTCTATATCATGTGCATTCAAGGAATATTTCTAAAATCCCTTATTTGTAAATTTTTCATCAATAAAATGTACCCTTTTTCTATACAAATCTGTAAATTTTTTTGAAAATTATTTTAAATACTCCCTGATGTAAATCAACTTTTGTTAAATTTAGATATTAAAAGCATCCTTTTGTTGAATTCACGTGATAGGGTTACATATAATGAGTGACCCCGGCCCCCGAGGCGACACTTAGACCGATGGAGTTTTTGATGATTTCCACTCGTGAAAAATAAAATTCTTCGTACTTAGCATCAATATCGGTCTCATAAAGAGGCCAATGTCTTGTAATGTAATCAATGCTTTTTTTCTCAAAATAGGTATTTAGAATTTGGGGTTTCTATATATGGATGGAAAATTCTTTATATATCAAAGATAATGTTAAATTTTTCAAATCCTCAAAGTGGTTGAATGTGAGGATTTTATCATCTTTTTTTTGTCTATGCAAATGATGAATTATTGTAAGTGCGCATATATAAGAGAGTGATATAGTGTAAAGATAAAGGTAATATATTCCTTAAGAAAAAATTTCATGTCATGCATACCTATACATAGTAATATGGGTTATATAAGATATATTCCCAAACTTGTATAGTAATATAAGGCCATTAGATGAGCTGTAGAAGGTTTCAATGGTGCATAAGCTGCTCCATAGCTTTTGAAACATCCTAATTGAATGGTCAAAATATGATTATTCATGAATTGATGTTATATTATAACAAGTAACACGAAATTTCACGGTTTAAACTTTATTTATGTATACAAGATGTATGTTTCATATGTATATAACTTTGAGTACATTGTAGCAAACAATGACATGTAGACATATTTATTTAATTTTAAAGACCATAATATATATTTTAGTATTAAAAGTTACACCCAAATGTATTTCCTATACTAAAACTATGTTCAAAAAAATTAATACCATTAGAAGTAGATTTTTTTCAAGAGCTATATGCTTAAAATTCATTCATCCAATAGTTTGTATGAGTCAAAACATCAACTATGCAAGTTTTGAAAAGAAAATAGAGGCTTTGTCATAACTTTTTCTCTATGGATGTATTTTTACCATGCTCTTGAACAAGTCAAAAATAAATGTCTTGAAGGGTACTTACATTGGATAGAAATTCAAACCACTAAAAAATAAATTTGGAACCCTAAAAAGGATAATTTTATGTCATGTTGAGCTACCAAACTAGTGAGGATACCTCAATATGCCATTGGAAAAGTCAAATGTACAATATGACACCATGAATGGTACCATTCCGGATAAGGATTTGTTGGCACTCATTTAGAAAATGTGAAAGATACTGGCAACAAGGCTTGTGGAGGCTTGGTCAAGGAGATAGTGGCTGAATAGTTGTTGATATGCTCATGGATGTCAAAAGGCCCCCGCAATTATTTCAAAACCTTCTTAGAAAGGAAAATTAGGATTCTATTCATAATGTAAACAATAGTTGCTACTCCTTTAGCCCAATAGTAAATGCCAAGCATGAGAGCAATCACTCTTATGACTCCAGCTAAGGATAGTCTTTGCATGAATTAATGGATGTGAAGGATGCCTTCTTGCATGGTGATTTATAAGAAGAGGTATACATGATGTAGCCATCAGGATATGGGGAGGATGTTTGCACTGATTATGTTTTCAAGTTGTGCACCCAAATACACACACACACACACACATAGAGAGAGAGAGAGAGAGAGAGAGAGAAAGAGAGGGAACATTTTTTCCTACTAAAACTAATGCAAAGGCTTAGGAGAGATTCAATTTGAAAATCTCTAAAAAGCATTCAAATATTGAGACTTAAAAATAAAACCTAAAATTTTATTCCTTGAAATTAAAGGCAACTAAGGTTGCAACCGTGAGACCTTACGAAACTAGGTTTTTAACTGTGCTTTGTACTTTATAGACCGATGATGGCCTTCAACACATAAAGGTTTATGTTCATTGTCAAAGGCTACCCAGTTATTGTGCAAACTAACAGCACCGATAACAAAATCAGCAAATGTAACTCCAGGTTGTTTCTCAACGAACGGCCAACACATTCGACGAAGACCAGGTTGGGAAAAGTATACGAGGCCACTGCCGGCTGTACTCAACGTGTATATATTCCCATCCGCGAATTGAAAAGATATGGCTGGCAAAGCCAGATCTGTTGGATAGCTCCAGCATGTGTCCAGCCCATGCGGCCCAGGAGGCACGATCCAGTCAGGAGGTCCCAGAATTGGTAGCATTGCTGCCCTCCATGCATCTCGGAACGGAATGTATGCATCCGTGGTGATGATTGACAACATGTCGCCCGAGTCTATAATCACCCCGCCTGTGTCATCAGTTGTATTGATGTCAAACACTCCAGCTGGGATGTTCACATTTTGACCACTTACTAGAAAATCAATAACCTCTACGTAATAAAACACAGACAGTCCTTCTTGTAGCAAGTCCGTTTCGTAAAAAGGGGCCGCTGCACAAAAATGCCAGCTGCAATGTTAGCTCAACGGACTGCAAGGCGAGGGATGCAAGAGAATAGACGTTACGACTGTAAATGAGAAGAGCAGAACAGATGATTGTCTAGAGTTTTACGTGGGAAAGAATTGTCTCCAAAATAAAGAGCACCGGAATATGGGTTGGAGCCAATGGAAGGAAGGCAGAACGAGAAAGCAGGGATGACTTGCAGGCCTGTAGATAATTGCTCTGGCCATGACAAGCCTCTTCCATATCCTAAGCCAAGGATTCCTGAGGTTACGGTGGCAACACCAGCCCGGTTCGACACCCCGCAGCCAAACAACATGGGATTGATGGCCATCGGAGTATTTGGCGGCTGTCGAGAAGCATCCCAGAAAGTGAACCTCTCTCTGGAAATGTATCTGAAGGATCGTGTTCCGTCACTATATTCGATAAGGTAACTGCAGCTACGAGCGTCCGCACCCTGTCCGATATCCTGGCGTTGCACCTGCTCGCAGTAAGCATCGCCCTGAACTTGGATAGAGAAGGTGGTGGACTGAACCGAATCGTATATAGGGAGGGCCTGCGTGTAGCAGGGATTTCAAGGTTTGCACTGAATCCACGGCAAATCGCTGTCGGTATCCAGGACCATGAAGATGGGTTGAACGAGCCCCGTCCCCGGAGCTGAACCGATGCCCAGCTGAACGTAGTACTCGGAAACCGATCCCCCTCGGAATTGACCCGTGGTGACGGGGCCCCAACGGATGTTTGGAATGGCTTTGTCTGAAAATTGGGTGGTTTGTGTTCGATTAAAGCGGCTGGCGAGCCGGTTAAATCGATGCTGCGAGATGCAAGCATCGTCACAGTCAGGTGGGCGAAATGGGGAATGCGGATCGAAGATATGGCGGACGATGAGGCGGAGTGGTTGATGTGGGTTCATTGATGGGCTAGGAGAAAGGTCAGGAAAAGCTGTTGTAGTGGCTGCAACCGCCATATAAGCCAGCTGCAAAAAGAAAACGAAGAAGAAGCTGCTGTTACACATATTGGCTGTAACGTGCAAAGTAAGATGATAGCACCTGTATGATCAGTGTGCATCTAAATTATTTATACAAGGGAGGCTTCAAAACCTTGCCTCGTTGAGTACATTGCTGTGTTTACTGCCCAGAATATTCTATCGGATATCCCTCCTCGGTTTGGTCGCTCGTCTTGTTGTTGTCACCTGACACGAGGTTTAATTGATTTTAAAATGTTAAGCTAGCAGCATATATTAAAACCTGTTGAGAGCATCTTAATCCTGATAGGAGGTTTAAGTGATTTTAAAATGTTAAGAAGTTAGCACCCGGGGCTGCACATATTAAAACCAATTGAGAGCTGCATTTCCAAACAAGTTTTAATTGGCTATACATCTCATCTAGAGTTCTAGCTCCAATGAATTTCATGACTATGGTTTCTTGATTAACTAGTACACTCCAACCTCCTAGAACTCCAATGAATTTCATGACTATGGTTTCTTGATTAACTAGTACACTCGAGCCTCCTCCCTGCAACAAATGACAAAGGAAACTAAATCAAAATTCAATGCAAGTATTGTTAGATATCAATTCTCTACTCTCATGTAACTACGCAGGAACCAGCTAACTCTACTTGTAAGCCCCCCATATGAGGAGAAGGCATTTGAGTAGCTCGGTTATTCGATAGGTCCTGGTCTGGACACGAGATGGGGGCCATTCATCACTGGCTATAGCAACCCTGATTCCTTAGCATCTAGCCTCCATCCTTTACTGTTTCCAGCTTGCCATCGAAGCTTCTTTCATAGGAGCGCATGGTTGGGAGGTAGTGCCATCTATTGTATCAGTTCTACAGTAATCAAATTTTTGATTCTCCATACTATCTGTTTTTCTCTCTTGCATACGAGATCCTGTTATCTGTTGAGTACAGACGTTGTATTGTTTTCTTACATGGTATCAGAGCCTGGACTCTAGCAAGAAGATTTGGTAGTGTGTTTCTGTTTGCGAGCAGATTGTGAGAGATGGCCCAGCCCACAAGACTGTGAATCCCACCGTTCGGTGAAAGCAGAAAGTTAGACGGCTCTAACTATCCACTCTGGGAGTTCAAGATGAACACCATCCTAAGTGCATATGAGCTTTGGGACACCGCTACTGGGGTGGACATGAGGCCGGTTGCGAGACCGGATCCACGCAATGCAAGACAACAGATAGTACCAATTGCAGATGAGATTCTCGTGTGGACAAGAAGAAATGTAGATGTGCTGCGTTTTATTGTCTGCAGTGTAAGTGATTCTGTCATGGCATTAATTCAACATGTCACCACAACGGAGGAGGCATGGACTCAAAAGGAGTGTGACCTGTAGATGTTTTATGAGTGATGTTGTAAGCCCACATGGCTTCAGTGACCTACTGATCCCACTGGCTTCTGTTCCCTGTAGCCATTTTTCCCTGGTTTTATAAAGGAGGCCATTGGTCTGCTCCATTTGACCCATGGATGCTGGATAATAGATGCACGAAGTGCGATGACCAAATTCCCCATGAGCAATTCCACTGCTTCATTTAAGAATGGACTCCCATGGTCAGATACTATTTCCATGGGTGTCCCAAACCTTATGCAGATATGTTCAAATATGAAATTTGAAACTGCCTTACCATTGCGGGGAGGGCGATAGCTTCAGCCCACTTAGTGACATACTGAGTGGCTACCAAAACATACTTCTTTTTGTGGGCAGTCATGGGCAAGGGCCCGACAAAATTTATTCCCCACTTCTAAAACGCATGGATGGACATCACTGGATGATGTTGCCCAGGACGCAAATCCTTCCTACCAAAGAATTGGCATGGTTCACAGGTTTTACAATACAAAGTGATGTCCTTGAACAAGGTTGGCCAATAGTATCCAGCATGTAAAATCTTCTTAGATGTAAAGTCACTGGCATAGTGGCCTCCACAAAATCCATCATGATAATGCTTCAATACCTTAGGCACTTCATCTGCATCAATGGCCCGTCTTAGTACCCCATCCATGCCTTGACGGTACAAGACCCCATCAAAGAGAGTGTAGCGCCTACTATCTCTTTGGATCTTCTTTCTCTCATAGCTAGTACTTTTTGGAGGAAAGGAGAAAGCAGTCAGAAACCTGTAGATACCACCATACCATGGATCCCCAACTTCTATGGCCGCTACAAAGGTTATGTCAAGGCACTCCTCTAAATCAATCAAAGCATTCTTCAAGTTGGAACAACCCCCTTGTACAATTTTGAAAGAAAAATCATATTCTTATAGAACTGCCAACCATTTGGCCAACCGGCCCATGGGATTTGGTGATTGAAGAACTTGCTTTGCAAGACCAGTGCTAGTGAGTATAATGAAGGACTTTCCAACCACATAATTCTTAAATTTCTCAATGTAGAACACGAAAGACAAGGCATGCTTGTCAGCCTTTGAGTAGCATCATTCGGTGTCAAACAATTGTCGAGAAGCAAATCGAACGGGATACATGAACTAATCCTCCCCTTTTTAGAGAAGAATACTTGCCAAAGTGTGCTCACCAAACCCAGGATTGATATAGAAAGTCTTTGACCAATCTGGATTGCATAGAATGGGTTCAGAAGCCAGAGCACTCTTGATTTGTACAAAGCCATGATCACAATCCTCATCCTAAGAGAAATCAACTCCATCTTTTAATATCATAGTCATGGGTCGCATCAAAGTAGCATATTGATCAATGAAGTGGTGATAGTATCCTGCTAGATTGATAAATGAGCATACCTGACATTTGGTTGTTGGCGGGGAGAGCTTGAGGATAGCTTCTACCTTCTTGGGGTCAAGCTTGATGCCCTCAGATGTGATAATATGTCCTAGTAGCCTCCCTTGAGTGGCTCCAATGGTGCATTTCTCCGAGTTGAGATTGCCATTTGCATCATTGACCCTTTGGAAGGCCAACCTATCCTTCATGACGTGATCCTTACGTGAGAAGAATATACAAAAATTATCTAAAAACACCTCCAAGAGATCCCCCAAATAAGGAGCAAACACCATCTGCATAAATCTTTGAAAGGTAGCAGGAGCATTGGTGAGGCCAAATGGCATCACTTTGAATGCGAATGTCCCCCAAGGTGTGGCAAATGTGGTTTTAAGCACATCTTCTTCGGCAATTCTGATTTGATAAAGCCTAGAGTAACAATCACAGAAAGTATACATCTCATGACCACTTATCTTCTCAAGAATGAGGTCTTGAAAGGGCAAAGGATGATGATCCCTCTTGGTGGCCACATTTAGTTTCTTATAGTCAATGCAGACCCGCCACTTGTTTTCTTTGGGGTGACTACCACTCGTGAAACCCATTCAGTATTGTGAACCGAAACAATAAACCCAGCTTCTACAAGTTTCTGCAACTCTGAGCACAAAGCATCAGTCTGTAGGGGCCCTAATCTCTGATACTTTTGAGCCACAGGCTTCGCATTAGGCTTCAGCTCTATCTTGTGCTCTATGGCAGTCACATGGCGAAGGTGGCGGTAACTAGTTGCAAAGAGGTCAGGGAAATCTTTAAACATTTCTAGGAACTCATCTTTCTAACTTGGAGTGAGGTCTCAGGAAAGCATAGATTCAAGCTATTGAGGACTAGCTGCTACCTTTTCTGCAGGTGGTAGTGTCGGAGACACCCCCATCATGTAAACTTCCTCCTCTGAGAACTCCTCCCCCCCGTCTGATTCTTCCATTGATTCAGACACCGAGGACGAGAGAGTATCACTATCTTGCTCCTCTTCTTCTTCTGGTTCTGTGGCACATGGTTGCATCGAGTCCTTAGAAGCACCAAAAGACATGTGTCCTGTCTTCCAATAGCTGATTGCATCACTCTTTCTCAACCATGGTCTCTTGAGTATGGCGGGGTAACTCCTACCTGTATCTTTACATAGGAATTGACGGTGGTGGTCAACCCATTGAAAGTGAGTGATGGGCAAATCCTCAATGACTCCCAGGATGGTGAGAAGTTGACCATCTGCTACCTTGATTCGAGTGGAGGAATGCCTTGTACATTTCAAATTCAATTTCTTCATGATTCAGGGCACCATGATATTACCATAAGCATGAGCTTATGCGGAAACTTAAGCATAAGCTCATGCTCATGCATGAGCATAAGCATAAGCTTATGCTTATGCTCATGCAGAAAAAGAGAAGGAGCTTATGCGGAAATAGAGAATGAGTTTCCGCATAAGCTTCTCTCATTCTCTATTTCCGCATAATCTCATGCATAAGCATGACCTTATGCGGAAACTTAAGCATAAGCTCATGCTTATGCTCATGCGGAAAAAGAGAAGGAGCTTATGCCGAAAAAGAGAATGAGTTTCCGCATAAGCTTCTCTCAATCTCTATTTCCGCATAAGCTCACGCATAAGCATGAGCTTATGCAGAAACTTAAGCATAAGCTCATGCTCATGCATGAGCATAAGCATGAGCTTATGCTTATGCTCATGCAGAAAAAGAGAAGGAGCTTATGCGAAAATAGAGAATGAGAGAAGCATAAGCATGAGCATATGCTTCTCTCATTCTCTATTTCCGCATGAGCATGAGCTTATGCAAAGGAGAGAAGGGGGAAATAGAGAAGGGGGAATGAGAGAAGGGGGAATGAGAGAAGGGGGAAATAGAGAAGGGGGAAAGAGAGAAGGGGGAAACTTATGCATAAGCTCATGCTCATGCATGAGCATAAGCATCAGCTTATGCTTATGCTTATGCATAAGCATAAGCATAAGCATAATCTCATGCTTATGCTCATGCGGAAAAAGAGAAGGAGGTTATGCAGAAATAGAGAATGAGAGAAGCATAAGCTCCTCTCTTTCTCTATTTCTGCATAAGCTCACGCATAAGCATGAGCTTATGCGGAAACTTAAGCATAAGCTCATGCTTATGCTCATGGGGAAAAAGAGAAGGAGCTTATGCGGAAATAGAGAATGAGTTTCTGCATAAGCTTCTCTCATTCTCTATTTCCGCATAAGCTCATGCATAAGCATAAGCTTATGCGGAAACTTAAGCATAAGCTCATGCTCATGCATGAGCATAAGCATGAGCTTATGCTCATGCATGAGCATAAGCATGAGCTTATGCTCATGCGGAAAAAGAGAAGGAGCTTATGCGGAAATAGAGAATGAGAAAAGCATAAGCTTCTCTCATTCTCTATTTCCGCATAAGCTCACGCATAAGCATGAGCTTATGCGGAAACTTAAGCATAAGCTCATGCTCATGCATGAGCATAAGCATGAGCTTATGCTCATGTGGAAAAAGAGAAGGAGCTTATGCGGAAATAGAGAATGAGCTTATGCTTCTCTCATTATCTATTTCCGCATAAGCTCATGCATAAGCATGAGATTATGCGGAAACTTAAGCATAAGCTCATGCTCATGCATGAGCATAAGCATAAGCTTATGCTCATGCGGAAATAGAAGCATAAAGAAGGGGGAAACTTAAGCATAAGCTCATGCTCATGCATGAGCATAAGCATGAGCTTATGCTTATGCTTAAGCATTAGCATAAGCATAAGCTCATGCTTTTGCTCATGCATGAGCATGAGCTTATGCGAATGAGAGAAGAAGGAAATAGAGAAGGGGGAAAGAGAGAAGGGGGAATGAGAGAAGCATAAGCATAAGAGAATAAGAGGGAAGGGAAATAGAGAATAAGAGGGAAAGGAAAGAGAGAAGGGAAAAGAGATGAGGGGGAAAGAGAGAAGGGGGAAAGAGAGAATAAGAGAAGAGGGAAAAAAGAGAAGGGGGAAAAAGGAGAATAAGAGAAGGGGGAAGAAGGAAAGAGTGGGAGGGGAAGAGAGGGTTCCTACACCCATCACTGCAGCTAGCGCCTTAACTAGCTGCAGGCCAATGCAAATAACAAAAATAATAAATGGAAAAAAGAGGAAGCACTTACCTGAAATAGTATGTCCCGCTCGGTGTAGTGGACTGGCCCTATAAAAGAGAGAAAACAACCCATTTTTTCAAATAAGATGTTAGTGGAAGGAGGAGATTACAAAAGCAACTTCTTGAAGGGAGGAGATTGAGGAGACAAGGAAAGGAGGAGATTGAGGAGACAAGGAGAAAGAGAAGGAAGAGAAATACATAAAAAAGAGGTGAGTTTTCTTTCTTTCTTGAAATCTCGTTTTTTGTTTCAATCCTTTCAAAACAAGCATGAAAACTAGTTTACAGGTTTAGCAATACAAGAAGAAACACTCACAAAACTAAAGCTAACAAACAAACAACCTACATTGTTGAAACAAACTCACCTCTTGAAGAACTTCCTTTCAAGAAACCAAAGAGGGAAAAGGATAGAGAGGGAGTGCAAGAGATAGGAGAAGGGTGAGGAGTGGAAAATAGACTGGGAGGTTGCTTGGAATAGGTGGGAGGTCGTCAAAAATAGGTGGGAGGAGATTTTGGGTTGTTTACTTGAGAGATTAGGGAATAGTTTGAAGAAAACGCCGTGCGTTTAGCGTTTCGAGTTTTAACCCACAGCGTCGCTATATAGCGACGCTTATTCATCGCTATATAGCGACGCTTACTGTCACTTTTTTTATGTGGCCTCAAGAGAAGCTCAAACATGCTATTTGATAATTGTCAATATCTCCTCTTCATGCTTATGTTGTGATTTTATAAGTGTAGATGGAAGGGACGAGTGGAAGCTCGTCTGATGATGCGCCAACGCCCGGGAGCACGAAGTGGCTTACGGAGAGGTTATACTGTCATTGCACTCATTGCAAGTGAGAAGTACGACATCAACGTCATATTATCATGCGCCACTTGCGGATGTATGGGGAGGAGCCGGAACCAGTACCCCCCATTGGTGTTGCACATGTTGATGGATCATCGGTAAGTCAAAGCGATTTAAGTTTGCAATCTTATTGTATACCAGGAAATAGAAGATCTTATATTTACACAAAATCTTAAAACAGGATGAGGAGGGTGACGAGGGTACACATATACCTTCTCACTTTCAACAAGACTATAGTCTCCCGGATGATGACGAGGGTATGGTCGACATGATGGATTCCATTTTTAGGAGCACTACATCCCACGTACACGTGATGTCAGAGTTTGAGGTCAAAATGCGAGAGTTGCAATCAACACAATTGTACGAGGGTGCTAGGATGTCTAAACTACGTGCTTGTCTCTCAATCTTGAATCTACAAGTACAGTATGGGTGGTTGGATACAAGTGTCTCGGCCTTAATGAGGTTAGCCCTTGCATTAATTTGACTCATTATTTGGATATTGTTTGTTTTGAGAATCATCATTTGGATAGTGTCTTTGTCATAGGTTGCTCCAGAAGATGTTGCCTGCACCAAATACCATGCCCGCATCAAGAGATGAAGTGAAAAAGATGCTAACAATGGTGGGTATGGATTATGATACCATCCCTGCTTGCCGTAATGATTGTACTCTTTCTCGTGAGCATGGAGATTTGGCTAGTTGTCCAAAGTGTGGGGAACAACGATATAGAGATGACTTGTAGGGTGAGCGGATACCGGTAAAGGTCTTAAGACACTTTCCCATCATTGCAAGAATACAACACATGTTTTGATGCAAATCCATAGCGGAGTTGATGACATGGCATGCATCTCATCGGTCCACTAATCACACATTGAGGATTCCCGCAGATTGTGCAGCTTGGAAGTACATAGATAATCAGTGGCCGGACTTTGCGAGGGAGCCACGCGACTTACATCTTGGGCTAGCCGTGGACGGCGTGAATCCTTTTGGATTACGCTCGACATCTTGGTCGACATGGCCCATAGTCGTGGTGAATTACAATATCCCACCATGGCTAACAATAAAAAAAGGACACCTCATGCTTGCACTACTTGTGCCAGGAAAGTACAAGGCAAAAAACATGGACGTGTACATGGCACCTTTGATAGAGGAGTTACAGATATTATGGAGAGGAGCGCAGGTCTTTGATATTTCCAGAGCTCCTAGACATACCAATGATATTTTGGTTAGGGGTATCTTGATGTGGACCATGCATGACTACCCAGGATATGGAGAGTGCGCAGGTGTGTGGTTGTGTCTTTACATGTACAATGAGGGATTATGCTTTTTTTACTCTCTTTTGCACGCATGTCTTGTACTAACACATTCATGCACGCGTGCAGGACTTGTTACAAGTGGGTACCATGCTTGTCCTGTTTGTGGACCGGCTCTGAAATCGCTTGCACGCTACTCCAAACATATGAGGAAAAATGTTTATGAAGTTCTTGCTCGATACCTTCCGCTCGACCATCTCGCACGTGGAGGTCAGCTTGATCCACCACCATCATATTTGAAGGCAAGTGATTGGATTCAAGCTTGGAGGGCAAATGGAGAGGAACCTCCTCCTGGTATGAAGAGGCTATCGATCTTTCACGAGCTTCCTTATTGGGGTCAGTTACAAATCAATCATCTCTTGGATCCCGTGCATATCTTCAAGAATGTGGGGGCTACTATTTGGGCACACTTGCTTGGTTCCAAGGACTCGAGAGGAGTGCGAGAAGACTTGCGTGCTATGAATAGGATGTCTCATTTGTGGCCCCAAGTGCATGCTTCGGGAAAAGTTGTCCTCCCGAAAGCAACGTGGATCCTCTCTACGAGGGAGGAGGCAGCGGTCAAGGCAGACATTGCCTCTTTTCAAACACCGACAGGGTACATGCGTTGCTTGAAAGGAGCATTTTCAAAGGACAATAAGCTTAGTGGCCTCAAGTCCCATGATTGGCACAAGGTCTTACAGGTATTCTAAGTAGAATTAGTGTACCGATAATAGTGATGCGTTAGCGTAATTATTATTATGTTATATTGTTGACATGACTTCATTGTTGCTTTGATAGTTCATCCTCCCAATTACAATAAAAGGGTGCTTACAAGAAGATGTTAGAAATGCTATATTCAAGATCTGTGGTATTGTGAGGTATGCTTACTATCAAATCGCATTATGTATTTTCTTAATGGACATGTGAAATAGGTGGATATCTCAAATATCTTACATATGCATGGACATGTGAAATAGGTGGATATCTCAAAAAGAGATCTCTATATCGAGCATCGAGAAGGCTAGGGTGGAATCCATCGAAGCCGTATGCTTGCTTGAGAAGCACTTTCCCTCAAGCATTATGACAACTCAAGTCCACTTGCTTGTGCACATAGTTGATGAGGTGGCTATAGCAGGTACTGTTCATAATCGATGGATGTTTTTTCTCGAGTGGTTTATGAAAACTTTAAAGGGGTTTGTAAGACAAAGAGAAAGACTGGAAGCAAGCATGGCAGAGGGATGGCTTGTGCAAGAGTCATTAGTATATATCACAGAGTTTCTTGCATCCACAGATCCTGATATGCCGCAAGCTTGGCACAACAAGGATGATGATCGCATCATTGGCGAGGTTCCCCAAGGAAAAGGGATTGAAAGAAAGATGAGTGAAGAGCAAATGGAGAAATTAAATAAGTTTTGTATCCTCAATAGCCCTGAGATGCAGAAGTGGATCGAGAGATATGAAGTGGCCAAAGCAGAAAGAATAAATGCAAGGATGAGATTCAGAGTAATGTACAGGCGATCACAACCATATCCACGAGATCTAGCTCTTCTCCCTACTCACATGTCACTTGATTGGCTACAACTGGCTCTACGTAAAGCCGAACGTGATGGAGAGACAATAAACGAGCGGCGAGCGAGAGTTATCATTTGGATGTATGGTGCATGTAAGTTTCTTATCTCTTGACGTAATTAAGTAATTATTTGTGGCAATATATGCTATAAAATAGGTGCATCTTCATTGTTTTAATTATGCTCTTTTACAGTACAAAAAGTACAGTGCATTATGGCCATATGGGTGACATTTTCGCATGGAACGCATCGATTCAAAGAGAGTCACATATGATTGTGGAGTCATGGCTAACTTCACACAAGATAGCCGAGCAAGTGCTTCGGATACCAATCTTCTCTCCTCACAGTTGGATTATTGTGGAACCATACGCGACATCTATGAAATTGATTTCAGATGATTTACTATTTTCATTCTTGATGTAAAATGGTTTAGAACTACTTACAACGGTCCCCATGCGACAGTGAGAAAAGATAGTAGCGGTCTCTTTGCAATAGACTCCACCAAACATTGGACCAATGAAAGTGATACTTTTGTTCTTCCCGAGCACTGTGAGCAGGTGCATACTAATGATTTAATTAGTCGAAGCTTTCATTTTTAAAGTCCATTGATATATATATAATTGACGACATTTGGCACCCATCTTCAATATAGGTGGTTTTTCATCCGGATCGTTCTGATCCAAGATGGTGGTACATGATCCAAGTTGCACCACGAAGTAAGCAAATTTTTGAAGATCGAGATGTGGATATGGAGATGCCACTACCAATGCCGGATCCAATTGATGAATCTAGCGAAGAAGATGTTGATCACCATATGAGCCAAGAGGAAGATGCGCATAATGACATGGCATGGGAGGAGGATGGAGATCAAGATATTGACGAAGAAGACAACAATCATCAAGATCAATCACCACACTTAAGCTTTATTGAAGAAGATGATCAAATACTTTTAGGTGAACGTACGATGCTAGAGTACGATGATGATATAGGAGATCAACTCGGTATAGAGTTGGAGATAGACTTGCTCGGTGCCTTAGACTTGGCTCAAGATGAAACAGTTGATGTAAATGCTCTTATTTGATTTTTCTCATCTCAAACTTGGACATGAATATATGAGCTTCAAAGGCTTGATGTACATGCTCTCATTTTTTTATTCTCTATGAGCTCAAACATGTATGAAAATTTAAAAAAATTTGTCATTGGAAAAAACTAACTTTTAAGGCCTATAAAAAAAAAAAACCTCTCTGTAAAAACGTCGCTATAATATTTTGTATCAGTGTCGCTATATAGCAACTTTTAAAAGTCGCTATATAGCAACTTTTGTAAAAGTTGCTATATAGCGACTTCAGCAACAGTCGCTATATAGCGATGATTTACGAAACCCGCTTTTCATACCGACGATTAATGCTAAGTGGGCGCTAAATGTCGATACGTAAACGTCGCAATAGGATCCGTGTGTAGTAGTGAAAAAAGGTAGTGCGCTCCCTGTTTTGGCCCAAAGATGGCATTTTCACATCCCTGTATCTTTGCAAGTTGTCAGAATTTGGTTGTTTTGGACCGAAAGGTGAGTTTTTAACATCCTTGTATCTTTTGATTGTCAAATACAAATGGCATAATGTTACATATCAAATAAAATGACAAGGCACAATTTATATGAATATCATGCCTTTTTAGACCATCGAAAGAAATTATGTGCATTAGGATATGCATTTGGTGAATTATTGGCCAATTTGTTGCACCAAATTTAAAGCAATGTTTATCATAATAGGAAGCAAGAAGAGATTGTCTATTTTGGTAAAGAAAATAACCAATTTTAAAAATCCTCTATCTTTTAATTGCACTCGGGGGGGTCACTCTTCATAAATCCATAAAGCACGTGCAAGCAACCAATGTGTTAAAAATTACCCCCATTCTTGCATTTTTACATTTTCTCATGTAATTTGTAAACCCTTGTACATGCTTACGTTTTCAATCTTAAATAAATATACATATATAAATTGTTAGATATCAATGTTCCACTCTCGTGTAACTACGCGAGAACCATCTAACTCTACTTGTAAGCCCCCCATATGAGGAGAAGGCATTTGAGTAGCTCGGTTATCCGGTAGGTCCTGGTTTGGACACCAGATGGGGGCCATGTGTGGCTTGATGGCTGGACAGCTTCAGATAGAGTTGGCACACCACCAACTAGGCTACATGCAAGTGTGGGAAGGCATCCCTTGACTGACCGCACTGAGGGTAGATGGAGCATTTTTTGGGGCAGCCCACTCTCAGGTTGCGGGGCCCGTTTGGAGCCTCAGATGATCTCGGATGGCTCTGGACCAAATGGTTCTGTTACTCTGTTTTGTGCACCGGTTCTATCATATGGTCGGTGGCCTATTTTGTCGACCCCCAGTCAACCATTTTGGGCAGACTGGGTCGGTCACCCAATTGAGCCTAACCGACTACAACTGGTGGCTATATAAGAGCAAGCTCGTGAAGCCCATTTCATCACTGGCTATAGCAACCCTGATTCCTTAGCATCCAGCCTCCATCTTCCACTGTTTCTAGCTTGCCATCGAAGCTTCTTTCACAGGAGCACACGGTTGGGAGGCAGCGCCATCTATTGTATCAGTCTATAGTAATCAAATTTTTGATTCTCCCTTGTTTTCTCTCTTGCGTACGAGGTCCTGTTATCTGTTGAGCACAGACGTTGTATTATTTTCTTACATAAAGTTGTTATTTTATAAATCCCCTCATACACATAGATAGGAAAATGTCCCCCCATCAACAAGATACCCCTCAGTGCACTAAAGTGATATGTCACATGTTTATGAGTGACCTTCAGGGTAATTGCCAAACCCAAATGGGGTCACATTAAAATAATCCTTGACTTTGGACTACTCAGTTTTAAGAAATGGGACACATAATCCCCCTTTTACTTTCTATTTTAAGAAATTATTTTATGGGACACTTAGATTCTTTCTTTGCTTGCTTGATTTTCATACCACTTCAACAAATCATCGCTCTCTTTTTTGGGCTTGCTTGCTTTCTCCTGCTCACTCTATCGACTACCTCGGGGGGTTGTACCCTAGAGCCGTGGAGTTGTCAACATTGTTGACTTGTGATTCTTGAAGAGGCACACTATTTATATCACTTATAAAGGCATTGGGTGGCATGCTCTCCTCTTGGATTTCTTCCCTCGAGTCCTGTTGCGGTAGCAATACTAAATTGAGTTGCAGGATTCTTTGGCATGGAATATGTTTGGATTGTCGTCCATCCATGTTATCCACATTGAGAGTAGATGGAGGATCTAGTTCCCACTCCGGTGATAATATCATTTTTTCAAATTCTTCTATATCTTGTGTTGAAAGGTGTATAGAGGCTTCCTCTTACTATATTGCAAACCCGATTATAATGGCCAATAGATGGGCAATGTAGCTTTTGCCCCATTATGTGTATTGGATACATAATTGCTTAGCAGTAAGGATATCTGTTGAACCCAGTCTTGTAGTTTCTCCCTACCAAGGAGTGTAAGAGTTTTTACTGACTTGTTATTGTTTCTCACTCCTACATGATTGAAAATGTCAGCCAAAAACTTGGCTCCCTCTTTGCAGATGGGGTTTAGAATCATATCATGGCATATTCCCCCACTTTATGACTTTGTGTTAGGTGGGAATAAATCCTAAATCTCAAAGAATCTTGAATCCAAATGTTTCTTTGGATATTCTTCTTGTGCTTCTAAAAATGAGAAAGCTTCCTGCATTGTGGATCTATTGAGGTAGATCTGTAAGGCATTTTCACTATGCATTGCTATGATGCACTTATCCTTCTCCAACTCTCTGCTTTTATATGACGTTGTGAATTGACAAATGTATTATGTCATAGAAGGTGTTGGTAAGAAGGATTGTAGCTTCTCAAAAATATTTCATAGACCGTTTTACTGCAAGAAGTTGTATGCATCAGCTCACATGGTGTACGTTGAGACTCATGTCCATACAAGTATATTGCTCCATCTATTGTTAAGTCTTTGTTAGCTTGGGTATCAAGATGTTATGCACCTGCATCCTACATTGTCGATTGTTCTACCTCTAGTTCTCCTGACTCTAGGGTCCTGAAATTCTATGGCATGTCTTTTTGGCATGTTGCATCTATTTTCTCATCACTATCACTATACAGAACCATCAGCCGTGGTCATTTTTTGTTGTTGACCTCTGGGTTGGTGATCTTGGATCCTGGTTGATTATAGGTAGCTTTAATTGATTTCAACCTAGGGCTCATAGGTGATGGCTGAGTCCTAGCTACCCTATGATTTCCCTAGAAAATTAAGATATAGGAGGAATGCCCACCTCACTAGAGTGCACCCACACGTTTTGGCACCACAAATTAATTGCATGACTAAAAGCCCCAATAGATACTTTCTTTGGTCCACACACATGGCAGCCTCATCAATGAAAAGCGTAAAATGCATCAGCCAGTTACAAAAGAAACATGCACTCTTAGCACATGGCACTATATTTGCACTACATAGCACATGGCACTATATTGGAGTTATCAGACTTGGACCTAATTCATGTGTGAAATGCCAGCACTAAGATAGTCCACTAAGATGAACACTATATTGGAGAATTTGGGAATCTCCCTCTAAAGAGAGTGGGAGAGAAGGAAGGAGTCTCACTTGTAGCTTTCTCACATACACAATGGGGGAATATACACAAAGGTGGAGGCTGAAAATAGTTTTCCTCTTCTTAGTTGTGAAAGCCAAAAGAACTCTAAGTACAAAAGAATAGGTGAACCCTATATGTGGGTCTCAAACCAAACTCAGCTAACTAAGGTGGTATACTAACTGAGCCACTAACTAGAGTACATAAAGATAGATGTCATCATGGGCGGTGTACCAACTGCATCTGTAGTTAACAAGCTGGTGACATAAATGCACAACGTTCACCCTGGCATATCATGAGTGGAGCTCGATATCTCAACACTCCCCCTCGAGCTCAATTCCAATTCATGCACACCAAGAAGGTCTCTAAACTTGCGTAGCTTCTCTGCACCCAATGCCTTCGTGAATATGTTAGCTACCTGATCCTCTATGCTAACATAAACTAGATTAATAAAACCTACTAGAACCTTCTCCCTCACATAGCGATAATGCACCTCAATTTGCTTTGTTCTAGCATGATAGACTGGGTTATTTGCAAGTGTATACTGCTCATGTTGTCATAATAAATGACAATTGACCCATCTGTATATTGATGCATATCAAAAAGTAGATTATGCAACCAAGCTACCTCACATGCATCCATTGCTGCACCCCTATACTCAACCTCTATGCTCGACAAGGCAATTGTAGGCTGTTTCTTGCTGCTCCAAGTGACTACAGCACTCCCAAAAGAGAACATATATCCACTTGTAGATCATCTATCAGAAATACTACCAGCCCAATCAGCATCAGTGTATCCTTGCAATTGTATCTGAAGCCCAGTATCATAAAATAGTCCATATTGCAATGTGGACTTCACATAGCTCAGTATGCATCCAGCCACATCCAAATGCGGTTTCCTTGGAGCCTGCATAAACTGGTAATCGTCATATAAATCAAACTTCCTACTATGCATCTGTACATAGTAGGGTCTTCCAGAAGCTCCCCTGCATTTGCGCTCAGCTTCACATTCTGCTCCAAAGGAACTGAAATAGGCTTATAGCCTGTCATCCCATATTTGGACAACATGTCCAATCCATACTGCCTTTGTAAGAGCCATATCCCACTTGTGGATCTAATCACCTCAATGCCCAAGAAGTAATGCAGCTCTCCCAAATCCTTCATCTCAAACCTCTGCTTCAATAGCATTTTCACATGAAGGATATCTTCATCACTATCACCTGTGATGATCAAATCATCAACATAAATGACAAGCAGCATAATGCCTTTCTCTGTTTTTCTCACATAAAGTGAGAAATCTGCCTTGGAAATCTGAAAGCCAATAGTGACAAGATACTGTCCTATCTTGTCAGACCTCTGGGTGCTTACTTCAAGCTAGACAAGGCTTTCTTCAACCTGCAAACAAACTCAGGATGAACGGCATGAACATAACTTGGTGGCTGATCCATATAGACCTATTCTTGCAAATCACCATGCAAGAAAGCATCCTTTACATCCATCCCTTTCATGCAGCCATAGCAATGACTGCTCTTACGGTTGCCATCCTTGCAATCGGACTGAATATTTCCCCATAATCAATGCCAATGTCTGTGCATACCCCTTGACAACTAATCTTGCCTTGTATCTGTTCACAGAACCATCTGCATTGTGCTTCACCTTATAAACCCACTTTCAGCCAATTGCATTCTTGTCTTTAGGCAAAGGCACCAATTCCCATGTAGCATTTCTTCCAAGGCATCCATTTCTTCATCCATAGTTTTCTCCCATTTTTCTTTTCCCATGGCTTGCTCAAAAGAAGTGGGTTTTGGTTCATGTATCACTTTGACCATATAGGCATAGTGAATGGCTGTAAATCCATCATATTTCAGCCTATCCACAGGATACCTAGCTCTAGTAGACCTGTGCAAAATAGGCTCACTACTAGGTGCTCTCAAAACATCCCTTGTCTTCCTTACTCCAGGTGTAACAATAGAAGGAATACCCAACTCATCATCAAGGCTCTGTTCTGAGCCACTGGATTCACCATCCACATAAGAGTGACGTGCATTCACATCAACCATGGGTTGATCTACTTTCTCTTTTCCTTTTCATGATACTTGCATACCACTATCTGCATTGCTTTGAGGAGATCGTCCTAATCTCAATCTGCCTATCCATGGCAAAGTATGTGAATCACTGCTAGAGGACACTATAGGTCCACTAATATTTTGTGATTGCTACTGTGAATTCTGTCCAACATTACCATTTTGTGCATCTACATCATCAATCACATTTACTGGTTTATACCAGCTGCTCATCTCATAAAAAACAACATCTTTGCTCACTGTAAACTTATGAGTAGAAGGGTTAGAGCATCTATACCCTTTCTACTGTAGAGAATAACCAATAAAGATGCACTTCTCAGCTTTTGGATTCAACTTGGATCTCAACTCATTAGGCACATGAACATAGGCAATGCACCAAAAACTTTCAAATGAGAAATATTTGGTTTCCTACAAGTATACCTCTCCTCTGGCATCATGCCATGTATTATGTAGACTGCTGTAGCAATTGCTTTAGCCCAATAATAATCTGGGAGGTCTTTTTTGTTGAGCATGGCACGAGATACGTCTCCAATATGCCGGTTTTTCCTTTCTACAAGTCCATTTTGTTGTGGGGTATGACTGCATGAATATTGCTGCTTTATGCCATGCTCCTGTAAGAACCTTGCAAACTCATTTGAGAGGTACTCTCCCCCTCCATCTGACCTTAGGCATTTTATTTGCAGGCCTGTTTCTTTTTCAACCATACCTTTAAAAGCTTTGAAATGCCCAAACACTTCACTTTTCTTTATCATAAAATACACCCAAACTTTTTTGTTGTAGTCATCAATAAAAGTGACAAAATAATGACAGCCTCCAATAGATGCAGCTTTAGTAGTCCACACATCAGAGTGGATTAATTCCAATGGCCTCTTACTCTCTTGAACATGTCTAGGAAATGGTTTCCTTGCATGTTTTCCAAATTGACAGGCTTCACATACCTTATGCATTTCTGCAACCTTGAACTTAGGCAATCCTGCAATAATATTTTGGGCCTGCATTAATTTAAGTCACTGTACATTAACATGACCAATGCGTTTATGCCAGATATAAATATCTGTAACTACACCAGTCCCATGTGCAAACATTACTGCAGTCAATTCAGGCATGTCCGCATCCAACGTAAACATCCTGCCCTTCTTCTTCCCTTTTAATATCAAGCGACCTTTATTTTTCATATCCTCAACAAAGCATCCATGAACCTGCAAGCCCTACTCAACCATTTGACCAACAAATTTCAGGTTCTTGGTGATATTTGAGACATGAAATACATCAAACAGGTATTTCTTTTTTCCATCGTGCAGAACAAAGGAATTTTAACAATCTACACAATAGGATGTGCAGTATCATCACCAGTCTCCACAAATCCTTGTCTTTCCATTTTCCTTGCATCATCCTGAATTCATTCTGCATGACCTGTCATGTGGTTTGACACGTTTGAGTCAACATACCACACATCATTGCTTTCTTTTGCACTTGTCACAGAATTGGTCATGTGCTGCACCATAAACAAATGCTCATTTCTGTCATCACCCTGTCTACTAGAGGATGCATAATTGCCTTGCTGCAATTTTCCAGTCATGATTGCATTCTGCTTTTTTTGACCATATGACCCATTTTACCACAGTAGTAGCATTCAATATTGTTGTTTGCATTTTGGCCTTTCTACCATCCACCACGACCTCTTTGGCTCCCCCTGCCTCTAAAGTTATCATGTCCTCCTCCATAGGACTGGTCTTCTTGAATTTTTTGCATATTCTGATTTCTACCATGGCCTCCAAATTGGCCTGCTCTACCTCTACCTCTACCTCTTCTAGCATTTGAGTAGAAGACAGCTTCTTTTGAAGTTCCTCCTGAAGAAGATGCACCACCATTTCTCTGCTCTTAAAAGATTAGAAGAGCAATCAACTCCTCAAAATTAGGAAAATTCTCACGGATGGCAATGGATGTCCAGAATTGTGCATAATCCTTTGCTAGGTCATAGAAACTAAATCATTATCTTCCACTGGTGACCCAATAGAAGCAAGTGCATCTGCAATCTTCTTCACCTTCATGTGGTAGTCATTGATGCTCATATTTTCTCTCTTCACATTATGCAACTCCTGCTTGAGCTGTATTTTCCTAGCTTGCGTATTTGTGCAATACATTTTTGTTAAAGTATCCCACTCCTCCTTCAGCGTGCTTGCATCCTCAATATGCACAATCGTAGAATCTAAAATACTGATAAACAGCCATTACATAACTTTTCTGGCTCTCTCATGCCAGCCTTTAAATGCCTGCAACTCCTGTTGATTGGGAACATGAGGAATAACTGGTTCTTGTTTAGCTCCAGTAATGAACTCCTAATAGCCTTTTCCCTTAAGGAAATTCGTCATTCTAAACTTCCATGCTTGGAAGTTGTTCTTATCAAGCTTTTCAGTGACAATCTGTGAAAGAGCATTAGACACCATTATAGAACACTGCAAAATATTCTGTCACTGTAAAAAAACACTTCTTTCTCACAAGGGAAAATCTACAAAACTAACGAAAGTGGTATTTGACCACACAGTCACTTCTTAGTGACGATTATGCACCAACAGCAATAAGAATGATTATGTCACTCCCAATATCTCTGTGCATAGGCGTAAGATGTAATTTCTGCGATAACTTTTCACCAAACTACAGAACAGTGGTCGCACAACAAAGGCAGGGCACTTTTTTGAGTGCTTACGGAAAACTTCCGCGACCAAAACGGGCCTCGAAATGACCCCGTAGCATGTACTTCCCTCTCGCCACACCACAAAGGGCGTCCCAATCTAAGACAGTGCACTCTTGCACTTTCCATCTATGCTACTTGCAAATATTTGCTCCCAAACTCAAAAAAAAAGGAAAGCAACACTGATCCTCTTACTAGGACACCACGAACTTGGTTTACTTTCTTGAGCTCCTTACCATGAACCTAGCTCTGATACCATGTGAAGAGAGTGGGAGAGAAGGAAGGAGTCTCACTTGCAGCTTTCTCACATACACAATGGGGGAATATACACAAAGGTGGAGGCTGAAAACAGTTTTTCTCTTCTTAGTTGTGAAAGCCAAAAGAACTCTAAGTACAAAAGAATAGGTGAACCCTATATGTGGGTCTCAAACCAAACTCAGCTAACTAAGATGGCATACTAACTGAGCCACTAACTAGAGTACATAAAGATAGCTATCATCCAGCTATTATTCATGGGTAGTGTTCCAACCGCATTTGCATTTTAACAAGTTGATGACATAAATGCACAATGGTCACCCTGGCATATCACGAGTGGAGCTTGATATCTCAACTCTCCCAAGTCCCACTTTCAAGTAAAGGGTTAAGATTTGACCACGCGGCCAAAACTTGAACCCTAATTTGAAAGTCGAACTTGGGAGGATTCCCTAATATGGTGTTTAGGATGGATTCCATGTTCAAGTAGTGGGTTTAGATTTGACCATGTGGCAAATCTTAATGATATTGGGAAGTCCCAAATTATTTGAAAATTCCCAAATTCCCTAATATAGTGTTGATGGGGAAAATCGCTACAACACCATCAACAAAGCAGCAACACCACGCCAAATGGTCAAAATTTCAACCTCAACAGCCCTCCCCATACATATGCTAGAGAGTGATCTTGTTATAATCTAATTTTAACTATGGAAGACTTGGGGTCCTCCAAATCTTGATTATTGTTGGGGATGGCTTGCATGTTGATGTAGTGGCACTTTAGTTGGCATAGAGCTAAGAGCATGATGTGATAGCAAGAGCAAAGTTTGAGAAAAGAGTGGAAGGAGGCAAACTTGAACGTAGAAACTCAAAAAGAGATGGAGACCTAAAGGATAAGAGATGACAACCACACATCTAACAAGCAATCAATGATGATGATGGAATCTAAGTTGATCTATTTGATCAAGGGTTATTATGCAAGCCACATGGATTAATTTGTTTAAAATTTATTAATATTATATAAAAATAAGAATATATTATATAATCTTTAGTTTATAAAGTGCTTAGACAGCATTAACGAGTATTCCAAAGAGAGCTTATTAATCTAACCTTGATTTTCAAGGTATATCTTTTGAATACCATTAAAGTCAAGATTGCCATAAAATTTTATCCTTTTTAATAACCTACTTCTCGCCACTTACGACGGTTTTTTGCCATTTTTACCAGTTCACAATACACTAAAGGATGGTTTTTTTCAAACACTAAGTAGCATACCGATACAATCATTGTAGGGATCTTTTTCTATGAGGGTATGGAGCTTTAGAGCAATGCCTCCTCCTACGTGATGTGGATGCACTCTGAAGGTCTCAACTTCTACTCTGTCACACACTTTGCTGACTAGCACCCCTCCCACTATTAGATAATCCCCTTCTCAGATTTTAGCACACAAATGAATGTACCCAACCACCCCTTCGACCTCAACATGGCTCTCACCTCGCCCTCTTGCCCAATTGGCTATCTATCCAAGAGTATTCTGATATGAGTAGAAATATCTTATTTGTGATGCATGTAGGAATTCTCATCCAGGCCACAATTCAATTCTTGAAGCCACAAAGCTTGAGGTATTTGATTCTTTACTACAATTACAAAATGTTTTTGTTTTCCTACCCGAACCCTTTCTCCTCTCTTCACCCCGATTAGTGAGCAAAGACTTTATAGGCATATCTAAAAAAAATAAATCTCTTTTCCATCCTTGACCCAATGGACCTGGCAGCTTCTTTGATTCTCTTCGTGAAGTTTTTAGCTAATGGGATGGCATGGAGGGCCCCACCTTCCACACTACCAATGACTTCATGATGATCTTCCTATGGGTCTAGTTAATATTTTTGGTCGAGGAGGAATTTCTCATGGGGTTAACGTCAGTGAGATCTTGATCACCATGCAAGACAATCTGTGGAGTGTCTAGAACTTGAGGAGAACTTAAGAGACCACAACTGGATCAATCCAACACCAATATCTACTTATCATGACTGCGAGGGGTAGTCATCACATTAAAACTTTGAGTTACCCATCAACAAATTGTGACTGCTCTTACACATCATCCTAGATGAAACAATATTTTAAAAATAACTTTTGATTTAGATCTGAGAATAAACACACCCTACCTATTAATTTTAAAAGAGTGTATAAAATTACCCCTACTATAAATATATTTCTGTAAGTCTTGAGAATTAAAATACCCCTCATTTTGAACTCTCATAGTATACTTACATTTCCTAGATGGACCTCCTAAGATTAGTACATTAAGATGGGAGAATAGCACTAGTGGTATTATCCCTTTGTGAAGCAAAAATTTTGAATCAGGAAATTCCATTGGGAGAATGGCACTAGTGCCATTTTCCCTTTGTTGCAAAGCCAAGGTTTGAATCAGGAAATTGCAATGGGAGAATGGCCTTTGTGAAGAAAAATTTTTGAATGAGGACAATGCATTGGGAGAATGGCACTAGTGCCATTCCCCCTTTACAAAGCCAAAGTTTTGAATTAGGACATTGCAATGGGAGAATGGCACTAGAGCAAAATTAAAATTAAAATTTTTTTGGATAGGTTGGTTATGCTAGGTTGGTTGAGTTACAAAGTTTTATGTTAGAGTATGTTTTCTTGATCAAGGTCCAAGTAATCTAAAATTTTAAGTTGTAGATTGAATTAGTTGACGAGAGCATGTGACTTTGGAGGCTGTTTTTAAAAAAATGTTGGCTTTGGAATCATGCTCATCATTAGATCACAAGCTATGGATTTTTTAAAAGGAAGATGAGAATAGGCTAAATAAAAGGCGTGAGGACAATGTAAAAAAGGAAGAAAAGGAGTGTGGAAAATGTCAAATAGAAATAAAAGTAATGCGTTGGTTAAATAAAAGTTTAAATCAAAGAAAAAAAAGAAATGCATAGGTTAGATATGTTAAATAAAAGAAATGCATAGGTCAAGTATGTTAAATAAAAGATATGCAAAGGCTAAATAAAAGAAATATGTTAAATAAAAGAAAAGCATAGGTTAAATACTTGATCGATACTACTTTAGTTGTGTGAGTTTATTCATGTTAGCTTAGTTATTTTGAGTTACATATTTTTATGTTAGAGTGTGCTTACCTTGATCAAGGTCCAATTAATGTAAAATTTTAAGTTGCAGATCGAATTAGTTGATGAGCATGTGATTTTTCTCCACAGTAAAAAAAAATTGTCCGCTTTGGAATCATGCTCATCAGAGCAATAGATCGCCAAGCATAGGTTAAATAAAAGGAGTGCATAGGTGGAAGAAAAGGAGCGGCATAGATTAAATAGGTGGAAGAAAAGGAGTGGCATAGATTAAAAAGGTGGAAGAAAAGCTTTAGGGGGACCTTTTGTGACCCCAAAACGTCCCTTGATTCTACTTGGTGTAGATGAACTACTACTACTACCCACCGATCTAGACATCTAGACACACAATATGCTGGGCAAAAACAGCTTCTCATGATTGATAGTTACTAGTTTCAACGCCAAAAGAAATTTGGTATACATGAACAACTGGCCATGGAAATGGAAGTATCTCGGGGGGGTCACTATGTATGAACCCTCTATATCACGTGCGTTCGAGGCCTATTTGTAAAATCCCTTATCTGTAAATTTTTCCTTAATAAAACGTACCCTTTTTCTATATAAATCTGTAAATTTTTTTACATTTCATTTTAAATGCTGCCTTATGTATATTAATTTTTGAGAAATTTAGGAATTAAAAATATCCTTCTGTTGAACTCACGTGATAGGGTTACATATGATGAGTGACCCCCCCGAGGGAAGTATTCTCAATAGTAATAGATTTTGGATAGATGTATGCAACTGAAAGTCCTAAAATTTCTAACCGTGACTTGTATGGTCACATGGGGGTATATTATATAAAAACTTTATGGAAGACATGGAATTCTCTTAGAGAGTAAAATTTATATATCTAGTCATAATCCCAAGTTGTTTACATAGATAAAGGGAAGAAAAGGAGTGTCATAGATTAAATAGGTGGAATAGGTTAGATAGGTTATACCTAGGTTGAATAGGTTAGATACGTCAAGTTAATTTATTTATTTTTTAAAGAAATGCAAAATTTAAACTAATGAAATTCATAGGCTAGCAACGATGCGGAGGTAATAGTGTGTATCAAGACAGCCTTAGAGCGGTTCTTGTTGGCTAATTGGCCCCAAAATAGATTAGTCTCTTTTGTGCTCCCTGAGCGCGGGGGCCTTGGGCGTAGCCCCTTTGTAGGCCATAGTTTTGATAAGGGTCCTGTAGGAGCTTGAGTCCTAACCCCCCCTTTTCTAAAGTCAGCACATTTATTTTATTTTATTTAAAATATAAAAAAACCCTACTGTTATCCTAGTTACCGTTCGAGTCCTTCTTGGAGCCTGTCATTGTTTTGTGGCTTTGGAACTTTCTGTCATGCGCGGTCTTGAACTTTCTATCGTTGCTTTTCTTCTCCTTCTCTGGAATCTGTGCCCTCAGTCCTCAGACATTCAGCCACAGCTAAGTCACACTCAGTCCTCAGACATTCAATTGAGTCACTCAGTGATGCTCATCCTTTCCATCAATTTATTATTTGCAGACTCCAAGAAGCTACCACAACTCCATTCCACCACCGATTTCTCTGTTTCTTCTACTATAGTACTACGAGTAACCTGACCTGTCTACAACGGGCTAGTGACCCCCGCTGCCGGGTCTCCAGATGCTATTAAACATGTCAACATAAAACGTGGTTGTCAAGCAACTATGTACCTTGCACCTACGCTCCTGTCGTCTCCTCATGTCGAATGGAAGTTTAAGGTTGGTCAGTATGAATGTTATCCTTCGAATAAACATTCTATCACCAGCATTGGTACCAATAATGATTTTAGCTTCTAACACTTTCGTGTGACTAAGGCTTCTTTTGTCAACACTAACACTAAGGCTTCTTTTGTCAAACTTTCGTCTGAAACTCTTTCGAGTAACTTGACCCATCTACAATGGGCTAGCGACCCGCTCCGCCGGGTCTCAAGATGCTAAAATGTCTGAAACCAGCAACATATTCTAACCAAAAAAAATGTCTATGACATAGTACTTCAAAATATTACATCCGAAAGTGAAACCAGAGAACTCATTGATATGTCCAAATACACATCCGCATACAACGTCATAACTGAACATACAAAATCTACAATAGACACACAAACATCCCTAAAGGGAAAAGTCTGTGGCCATGTACTATAGGGAAAAGCTTGCATCAGCCATGTACTCCACATCTGCCATGTCCAAAAAAGAAATTTGTATGACAGAGTACTTCAAAATATCACATCCAAAAGTGCAGTCACATGTCTGAACATGCAATAGCTACATCAAAGAACTGATTGATATATCCAAATACACAGCCGCAAATAAAGTTATAACTGAACATATAAAATCTACAATAGACACACAAACATCCCTAAGGGAAAAGTCTACGGCCATGTACTGCACGGAAAAGCTTGCGACGGCCATTCACTCCACGTCCACCGTGTCCGCCGCGTCCACCACGCCTACGAACATACAACGGAGTACCAGCAATCGTATCTGGACCAGCATCACATAGAAAAATAATTGAGGAACTATAATTATTGAGCCATAAAACTTTTATACATGTATGTTGGTAAAACCCAACTCATTCTTTAGAGTACTTACTCAGATGCAAAGGGCTGTCAACAATGCTCACATAGGTGTACGTGTAGTCCCCATTTTGCCCTCGATAGAAAATTTGTGTCCCCACACATTCATAGTATCCCAGCCAGCGAACAGTGATGGTTTGTGGTCCATCATCCCTATGAAGCCAACAAGCCAGGACAGCGTAATATCCCAAATGGACTCGTCCATCCAAAGGGATTGTGGATGTGGAGATCCATTAGAAACCTTGAATCAAGAACAGTCCTAAAAGACAAACAATAGCATGTTTTCCCACTCACATATAATCGAAAAAAAGCCCTTTTGTTTTAACAAAAAAATAAAGCAACAAACAATGTACACGGTTCTTACCCAAGGTAGCTCTCCAGCTCAAGCAAATCCAACAACAGTTGCGTGCTCTCCAGAGATCCCTAGCCTGCAGGATCTGCAATTTTCTAAAAGTGAGTGACTATACTATTAAACATGTCAACATCAAACGTGGTTGTCAAGCAACTATGTACCTTGCACCTGCGCTTCTGTTTCGATGACAAACGTGAACTGCCTAGACATCCTATCGCATTGCAAAAAAAGAACGCACGTGTCAATCTACATATACTGGAAAAAAATAATAGGCTTGAAAAGAAAATAGGCTACAGTATATTGCATACCCATGACTCAAATGAAAAATGAAATCCAAACATTATCAAGGACAAAGTCATGAAATATTACGTCTCAGTTCATATTTCTGTAAATAGCCAACATTCCCGAAGACCTATGACAGTTGGAATATTGAAAGAAGTTTAAAAAAAGCTATACAAAGATTACCGAAATGAAGATTTGCCACCCAAGAATGTCTCAAGAGGGCTTGAAAGAGCAATGTCATACTCCTAGGCTCTTGCTGTTGCCAATTGCAAAACTTTCTTGTACACAACATTTGTGGTAGAAGTATTATCCATCTCCTCGCCCCTGGCATCAGACGCACTCGGCAAAATGAAAACCTTAAGTAACAGCGTTTGATGCTCGGATATGTGAAAATGCCACGTATAGTTGGCCATGATTGAATACCAGTGTTGCCAAGTACAGCCCCAAAACAAACAATGTTTGGCCCTGTGGCTTATTGATTGTCATGCCAAATGCCAATCGGATAGGAAATTGCCATATCCTCATGTCGAATGGGAGTTTAAGGTGGTCGGAATGAATGCTATCCTTTGAATAAACATTCTATCACCAGCATTGGTACCAATAATGATTTTAGCTTCTAACACTTTCGTGTGAAACTCTTTCGAGTAACCTGACCCGTCTACGATGGGCTAGCGACCCGCTCCGCCGGGTCTCAAGATGCCAAAATGTCTGAAACCAACAACATATTCTAACCAAAAAAAATGTCTATGACATAGTACTTCAAAATATTACATCCGAAAGTGAAACCAGAGAACTCATTGATATGTCCAAATACACATCCGCATACAAAGTCATAACTGAACATACAAAATCTACAATAGACACACAAACATCCCTAAAGGGAAAAGTCTGCGGCCATGTACTATAGGGAAAAGCCTGAAGAACTGATTGATATATCCAAATACATAGCCGCAAAATAAAGTCATAACTGAACATACAAAATCTACAATAGACACACAAACATCCCTAAGGGAAAAGTCTACGGCCATGTACTGCACGAAAAAGCCTGTGACGGCCATTCACTCCACATCCACTGCATCCACCGCATCCACCACGGCTACGAACATACAACGGAGTACTAACAATCGTATCTGGACCAGTATCACATAGAAAGATAATTGAGGAACTATAATTATTGAGCCATAAAACTTTTATACATGTATGTTGGTAAAACCCAACTCATTCTTTAGAGTACTTACTCAGACGCAAAGGGCTGTCAACAATGCTCACATAGGTGTACGTGTAGTCCCCATTTTGCCCTCGATAGAAAATTTGTGTCCCCACACATTCATAGTATCCCAGCCAGCGAACAGTGATGGTCTGTGGACCATCATCCCTATGAAGCCAGCAAGCTAGGACAGCGTAATATCCCAAATGGACTCGTCCATCCAAAGGATTATGGATGTGGAGACTCATTAGAAACCTTGAATCACGAATAGTCCTAAAAGACAAACAATAGCATGTTTTCCCACTCACATATAATCGAAAAAAAACCTTTTGTTTTAACAAAAAAATAAAGCAATAGACAATCTACACGATTCTTACCCAAGGTAGCTCTCTAGCTCAAGCAAATCCAACAACAGTTGCATGCTCTCCAGAGATCCCCAGTCCGCAGGATCTGCAATTTTCTAAAAGTGAGTGACTATACTATTAAACATGTCAACATAAAACGTGGTTGTCAAGCAACTATGTACCTTGCACTTGCACTCCTGTCGTCTCCTCATGTCTAATGGAAGTTTAAGGTTGGTCAGTATGAATGTTATCCTTCGAATAAACGTTCTATTACCAGCATTGGTATCAATAATGATTTCAGCTTCTAACACTTTCGTGTGACTAAGGCTTCTTTTGTCAACACTAATACTAAGGCTTCTTTTGTCACACTTTCGTCTGAAACTCTTTCGAGTAACTTGACCCATCTACGATGGGCTAGCAACCCGCTCCGCCGGGTCTCAAGATGCTAAAATGTCTGAAACCAACAACATATTCTAACAAAAAAAAATGTCTATGACATAGAACTTCAAAATATTACATCCGAAAGTGAAACCAGAGAACTCATTGATATGTCCAAATACACATCCGCATACAAAGTCATAACTGAACATACAAAATCTACAATAGACACACAAACATCCCTAAAGGGAAAAGTCTGCGGCCATGTACTATAGGGAAAAGCCTGTGCCGGCCATGTACTCCACATCCGCCATGTCCAAAAAAAAAATTCTCTATGACGAAGTACTTCAAAAATATCACATCCAAAAGTGCAGTCACATGTCTGAACATGCAATAGCTACATCAAAGAACTAATTGATATATCCAAATACACAGCCGCAAAATAAAGTCATAACTGAACATACAAAATCTACAATACACACACAAACATCCCTAAGGGAAAAGTCTGTGGCCATGTACTACACGGAAAAGCCTGCGACGGCCATTCACTCTACGTCCACCATGTCCACCGCATCCACTGCGGCTACGAACATACAACGGAGTACCAACAATCGTATCTGGACCAGCATCACATAGAAAGATAATTTAGGAACTATAATTATTGAGCCATAAAACTTTTATACATGTATGTTGGTAAAACCCAACTCATTCTTTAGAGTACTTACTCAAATGCAAAGGGCTGTCAACAATGCTGACAAAGGTGTACGTGTAGTCCCCATTTTGCCCTCGATAGAAAATTCGTGTCCGCACACATTCATAGTATCCCAACTAGCAAACAGTGATGGTCGGTGGTCCATCATCCCTATGAAGCCGACAAGCCAGAACAACATACTATCCCAAATGGACTTGTCCATCCAAAGGATTGTGGATGTGGAGATTCATTAGAAACCTTGAATTAGGAACAATCCTAAAAGATAAACAATAGCATGTTTTCCCACTCAAATATAATCCAAAAAAACTTTTGTTTTAACAAAAATAAAGCATTAAACAATGTACACAGTTCTTACCCAAGGTAGCTCTCCAGCTCAAGCAAATCCAACAACAGTTGTGCACTCTCTAGAGATCTACAATTTTCTAAAAGTGAGTGACTATACTAATAAACGTGTCAACATAAAACGTGGTTGTCAAGCAACTATGTACCTTGCACCTGTGCTCTTGTTTCGGTGACAAACGTGAACTGCCTAGACATCCTATCACATTGCAAAAAAAGAATGCACGTGTCAATCTACATATACTGGAAAAAAACAATAGGCTTTGAAGAGAAAATAGCTTGTAGTGTATTGCAAACCCACAACTCAAATGAAAAATGAAATCCAAACATTATCAAGGACAAAGTCATGAAATATTACGTCTCACTTCATCTTTGTATAAATAGCCAACATTCCCAAAGACCTATGATAGTTGGAATATTGAAAGAACTTAAAAAAAGCTATACAAAGATTACCGAAATGAAGATTTTCCACCCAAGAAAGTCTGAGGAGGGCTTGAAAGAGCAATGTCATACTCCTAGGCTCTTGCTGTTGCCAATTGCAAAACTTCCTTGTACACAACATTTGTGGTAGAAGTATTATCCATCTCCTTGCCCCTGGCATCAGACGCACTCTGCGAAATGAAAATCTTAACAGTGTTTGATGCTCGGATACGTGAAAATGCCACATATAATTGGCCATGACTGAATACCGGTGTCGCTAAGTACAGCCCCAAAACTGACAATGTTTAGCCCTATGACTTATTGATTGTCATGCCAAATGCCAATCGGATAGGAAATTGCCGTCTCCTCATGTCGAATGGAAGTTTAAGGTTGGTCGGAATGAATGTTATCCTTGGAATACACGTTCTATCACCAGCATTGTTACCAGTAATGATTTTAGCTTCTAACACTTTTGTGTGAAACTCTTTGCATATCAACCATGTCCCATTGCACAAACCCTGGCGAGGATTCAAATTACGCAACAAAATTATAGGAGCATTCCTTTTCAAAACCAACCGATGCGGGGGATATCCACCACCAAGATTAAGACTGTTCAAATACTCGATTGCAAACAAAAAGGAATCTCCCCCTAAGTTGTCCACTGAGTCTGCACTTAGGTACTCCCTTTCGTCACCGGGCATTGCCTTCAATGCCGTAGCATTAATTGCATCAACCTCGATGTTTCGAGGTGCAAGAATAGCGCGCTCTCGAAAGTATGGTGCACAATCCAAAACAGTTGCAAGCCCTGGATACACCCATCCAATGAGGCCTTCCATGGACGTTGTCTCTAAAAGCATATGTGATGGAATCACAACAGTATCTTCTTTTGTACATCTATTTATCCCATTGCCAATGTCCAAAACCCATTGCATGAACTCTTGCTCAGCACAATTATCACCATTCTGAAGGACCCGCATATTCTGCGTCAACTTCAATACTATAGTGCGACCCCAAATCCTTGAGTGGCATAAGGTAGCATTGACAATGTCCTCTCGTCCTGCCTTTGGAAGAACTGGCAAGACTTGCCTAAAATCCCCCCCCAACAATACCACCTTCCCACCAATAAGTTGCTCATTGGACATGATATCTCGCAAAGTTCTGTCTAGTGCCTCGAAAGCAAACCGGTGAGTCATGGGTGCCTCATCCCATATTATCAGCCTAGCCATCTTCAAAACATCTGCGAGTTGACTATTAACCTTAATATTGCAATTGCTAGTACCATCCAGCTCCAACATCCAGCTCCAACGGTATCTTGAATCATGAGTGTGCTGTGCGTCCATTGGCTAGTAGCAATGCAGCAATCCCAGAAGATGCACATGCCAAAGCGATGAGCCCCTCCCCACGCAATCGAGAGAGCAAGCAATTGTAGAGAAAGGTCTTTCCAGACCATCCTATACCATCAAGAAAAAAGACCTCACCACCATCTCCATAGACCCTTGCCGAAATCCGATCGAATGCAGCACGTTGACAGTGATTCAAGGACATTTCCATTTGCTGGGCAGTCTATGCTTCTTTCACACAATCAAACATTCTTTCTTCTTGCAATAAGCCATTTCCAGCTTCTGACAAAGATGTTCTATCTACGACAGGCATTCCGTCAAACTCAGCCAACCTTCGCCCATGTTGTTGAAGAATGTGCTCCAAGTGCAATACAGCCTTCTTTATTGCTAGTTCACGACGACCAATTAAATTCCCCATACTTGATTCCAATATATTAAAAAAATCATCCGAAAGCTCAAGGGAAAATTTTTCCCACAAAAGTCGAGGAGACGTTGGCTCACAAAAAACCAATATTGTGACAAATAGGTGTCTCAGTTGTGCACTATTTTGATAAAACACAGCCTCTTGCATACACACAAACCATTCATCATCACTCTCCAACAATCCCCGTGCTATGCATGCTGCCTTGAAAGTAGGGTACACTTGGCTATCAAAAGTACGTAGGTCATCAAAGGACTTGCATCCCATGCATGCATTAAGAAGCATACACATGAAGTAGAGCTCACCAGTTGAGGGGGAGATATTGTACATCCGACCTATGGTATTCCCCTTTTGTCTTCTAGTCCACCGCTTACTAATTTTGTTCCAAACCAACTTGTCTGGCAAGTCACCATACAGCAAGTTGCTTGCGTCATATTGCAACTGATTATAAGTGAACCATTCTATGAGGGTGGTCTTTTGATTTTGTTCCCTACCTACAACATTTTGCAAATCATCATCATCTCGAAAGATGACGTTATTGCGCATCGGAAGATGAATCTGCAATCTTTGCACATCGGGTTTTTCATCGTGCGTGGCATACTCATAAATCTGCCAACATGCTTTTGATGCTGACACGTAATGTGCATCTAAGTAACTACTAATCTCATCAATTCCATCGTCAACTATGTTGTGCAAATGCCCTTGCTCTCCTGCATTATTTAGCTGCATCTTGATAATGGCTCTGTCATGACCTTTGTATGCATATTTATACAAATATTTAACTGCAGTGATTGTGGAGCATATTTCAACATTTATGTGTGCCTTGTACTTCACAGAGAGGAAAGGATTAAATGGCACAATCCAACGATTATCAATCACACCCCCTTTCACTTGTATCTTTCTACCATCATCACGACGCATGTAGCCATCGTTGCCAATAGCAGTCCTCTGTGAGAACTCATGTGGATGATGACGAATGCATTTTCCATCAACCATGCAAGCTGCAAATGGATTTAGTGCACCACACGGACCATGGACATTACATTGCCCAATAATATCATGCGACTCCGAGAACATGGCCTTATCTGGCAACTCCGCATACACTAAGCGATCATAGTGACCGATCTCCATGGGTTTGAAACCACTTTCTAATATCAACAATATGTGTGAGTATGGCAGACCTCTCTTTTAAAACTCTATGACACTCACATATCCAGCCACCTTCCCAAACAAATTATGTTTTGTAATTGACTGCATCATGTCCTTATGCTTTTGGAAAAACACACGGGCTGTCAAATCTGGACGGTCTTGCACAGTTTGCCCCGGCAACAATGCTGTAGATATTTCAGGCCATTTGGGATTACAGGTGAATGTTATGAATAAATTAGGTTTGCCCCTTTTTCTGAAAATTGCCATAGCATCTTGGTATAGCTGGCACATATACCGAGGCCCTCCCGTAAAAGAAGAAGGCAACACCACCCTACGCCCTGCAGCATTGCCAAGCACAGTACGTGTCCCATCAGCTGTATTCACCATGTCCATCAACCCTTGATAGACTTCAGCGCATAGGGAAGCTTGGTTGTTTCGTATCCACACCAACCTGGACTCTTCCATGCTACTGTAGGCATCAACCATGTCTTGCTGCAGCAATCTATCCCCACACAAAAGACATGCATTTGTATCATATCTCACTTGCAAACGATATGCGTAGTATTTTCTCTAGGTGACACAACTCTGTCCATGTATCTCGTGCAATGGTGTGTGATTAGGAACATCACTATATGGGATATATGGATGCCAACCATCTTCCCCCTGAGGGAACAAAAGAACATGCATGAGAGGCATGTATGATCGGTGCAAATTAGATATTCTACGCACAAACCCATTGCGGCTAAAAATCTGAATGTCCTGATTTCCAATATCAAAGTCATCCCTTGTCCTAGCATGATTGCAGCAACCTCGCTAGCCATAGGAGCCAAGTACTGCCTTAAGGTGGAGCGGCTCTCACAAATAACCATCCTCAAGTTTGTATGTGGATTTGTTCTTAGCACTTGCCCAATAGCCATCAATGCACTGGCATATGGATTGCACTTGTGCATCATCCTCTGCAACAACTCCAAAATGCCTGGCATCCCATGTAAACGGTGTTCTAGTTCATGATCAGTGTCATACACGTACAACTATGCAAAACGTGGCATCTCTTGCCTAGCCTCATCGGGCAACAAATTTACAACCCGATGATACACAGTACCATGGACCCGAAAGTTTTGTATACCCCCATTCCCATGGAACATTTGATCAACATGGGCTTTGTCGGGAGTCCCGACGAGTTTGTAGCGCAGATGAGCGATGAGGAGGCAGCGAGATTCTTCTCTCTGCTATCTCAGAGGACCTCAGCAATTCCCTCCCCTACACGGATGGGTGGATGTACTGCCTAGCTGTCCCCTCGTGCCCCTTCGACCGCGGGGTCATCACCTGCGCATGCCTCTTGCAAGGGAAGGAAGAGTAGGATGGGCCGCTCATGTTGTGCTGACTCGGGAGATGTAGACGAGTCAGCACACTCATGCTCCTTTATGTCTCCACTTGGTCTAGAGACACGATATCAGCCAGGTCCCTTTCCCTCTCCTACTCCCACTGCTACTCCTCGCTCCGGAAGCGCTCGCGCAGCTTCCACTCCTTCAGACTCTGCTACCATCAGTCCTCCTTACTCATCAGGGGATCTCTCCTATCAAATCACATCTGCCGAAGAGATAATAGAAGATAAAAAGGGCAAAGCAGTGATGGCCGCCATGAGGAGGTTGATGAGTCATCACTTCAAGAGCAGCATAAATACCGACTGGTGGTATCAAGATGCCCAAAAGAAGCAGGTAGTCATCGATGAGTTAAAACAAAGATACCCTGATCTGCCAAATGTGGAGTTTAATGACGATTATATGCAAGAGCACATGGGTTTGGTCTTGAAGCATCGTAGATCAACCTTGCGTACTTCCATCACAAAGGGGTTGGGTAAACCCAGCTGGGCAGACAAAGTTGATTGGAAGTACTTCAAGAAGCAACATAGGGACCATCCTGAATTGTTCGAGGGTCAGAGGAAGGTTGCGAAGAGACGGCTGGAAGTCGTAGGTACTTCACACTTTGGTGCAGGCGGATGGTATGAGTTCGAGGCAACCGTGGTAAGTCTACTTCTTCTCATTTAATGTATTGTTCTATTTGTTTTACTACATATTACATGCAATATTTAGCTAACTCTAACTCTCTTAAATTGGATCCACAGCAAGCTGCGATGGGTCGTCTTCCTACAGATGCAGAGATGCGACGCGCATTTCGGCGGATAGGAACAAAGCCGTGGTTCATTGAGCAAGAGGAAATGGGAGCGACAGTCGATTGGGCTGAGGTGGCTTCTCGCACGGTATAAGTTTACTCCTACTTGTAATCTCACTTTTTAATTTAAGTTCCAATCTAATTTTTGATTTCTATGGTTCACTCTTAGGGTCAAAGCTCAAGCGTCCCATCATCGGAGGCGAGTGATCAACAGGGCCAAGGATCAAACACAGGTGGCGAGGATGAGGGAGAAGATGCAGGTGTCGAGGACCAAGGAACAGGCCAACAAGACGAGGATGATTCGGATTCGGATGAGTAGTAGCGGTAGTAGCATTTTGTATATCCGCTCGTTTGAGCAATTTTGTATCGCCCTTTTGAAAGGGTAATTTTGTTACAACAATGTTGTATATGTCCGAGATGTATATGCTTTTGTTGCTCATCATTTCACAAGAGCGATTTTGTATCACCCTTTTCGCAAGGGAAATTTTGTTATAAAAAAACTTTGTTTTGTAATTATTAAAAAAAAAAGAATTAGTGGGGCTAAACAGGGCCAAAAGGAAGCCCTATTTAGCCCCACTAATCCTTTTTTTTTACTTCTGTTAATCATCGCTATATAGCGACGTTTACCAGTGTCGCTATATAGCGGCGATTAACAGTGTCGCTATATAGCGACGTTTTAGCGTCGCTATATAGCAACGTTTACTAGTGTCGCTATATAGCGACGGTCCTTTTTCGATGCTTTTAGCGACACTTATAGCGACGTTTGCGCCCGTGAAAAAAAAAAAATTTAACGTAAAAAGCGTCGGTATTTTCATCGAAAAACGGCCTATGCCTTGTAGTGTTTGAAAAGAGGCAATGTCTGCCTTGATTGCTGCCTCCTCCCTCATAGAGAGGATCCACGTTGCTTTCGGGAGGACAACTTTTCCCAAAGCATGCACTTGGGGCCACAAACCAGACATCCTATTCATAGCACGCAAGTCTTCCTGCACTCCTCTCAAGTCTTTGGAACCAACCAAGTGTGCCCAAATAGTAGCCCCCACATTCTTGAAGATATGCATGGGATCCAAGAGATGATTTATTTGTAACTGACCCCAATAAGGAAGCTCATGAAAGATCGATAGCCTCTTCATACCAGGAGGAGGTTCCTCTCCATTTGCCCTCCAAGCTTAAATCCAGTCACTTGCCCTCAAATATGATGGTGGTGGATCAAGCTGACCTCCACGTGCGAGATGGTCAAGCGGAAGGTATCGAGCATGACCTTCATAAACATTTTTCCTCATATGTTTGGAGTAACATGCAAGCAATTTCAAACCCGGTCCACAAACAGGACAAGCATGGTACCCACTTGTAACAAGTCCTGCATGCGTGCATGAATGTGCTAGTATAAGACATGCGTGCGAAAGAGAGTCATAAAAGCATAATCCCTCATTATAAATGTAGAGACATAACCACGTACCTGCGCACTCTCCATATCCGGGGTCGTCATGCAATGTCTCTTTTTCCCTCTTTCCTTTCCCTCTTCTTCTCTCTTTCTTTCCCTCTTTTTCCCTCCTTCCTTTCCCTCTTCTTCTCTCTTTCTCCCTTCTCCTACACTCATGCATAAGCATAAGCATGAGCATATGCTCATGCTTATGCTTATGCATGAGCATAAGAGAAGTAGACATATGCTCATGCTTAAGCATGAGCATATGCCTCTTTTTCCCTCTTTCCTTTCCCTCTTCTTCTCTCTTTCTTTTCCTCTTTCTCATTTTCAATCTCTCTTTTCTTTTCCTCTTTTTCCCTCTTTCAATCCTTCTTCTTCCCTCTTTCAATCCCTCTTCTTCTCTCTTTCTTTCCCTCTTTCTCATTTTCAATCTCTCTTTCTTTCCCTCTTTCTCATTTTTAATCTCTCTTTTCTTTCCCTCTTTCAATCCTCCTTCTTCCATCTTTCAATCCTTCTTCTTCTCTCTTTCAATCCCTCTTCTTCTCTCTTTTTCCCTCTTTCCTTTCCGTCTTCTTCTCTCTTTCTTTCCCTCTTTTTCCCTCTTTCCTTTCCCTCTTCTTCTCTCTTTCTTCCTTCTCTTATACTCATGCTTAAGCATGATCATATGTCCCTTTTTCCCTCTTTCCTTTCCCTCTTCTTCTCTCTTTCTTTCCCTCTTTCTCATTTTCAATCTCTCTTTTCTTTCCCTCTTTTTCCCTCTTCCAATCCTTCTTCTTCCCTCTTTCAATCCCTCTTCTTCTCTCTTTCTTTCCATCTTTCTCATTTTCAATCTCTCTTTTCTTTCCCTCTTTTTCCCTCTTTCAATCCTTCTTCTTCCCTCTTTCAAGCCCTCTTCTTCTCTCTTTCAATCCCTCTTCTTCTCTCTTTTTCCCTCTTTCCTTTCCCTCTTCTTCTCTCTTTCTTTCCCTCTTTTTCCCTCTTTCCTTTCCCTCTTCTTCTCTCTTTCTCCCTTCTCTTATGCTCATGCATATGCATAAGCATGAACATATGCTCATGCTCATGCTTATGCATGAGCATAAGACCTCTTCTTCTCTCTTTCTTTCTCTCTTTTTCCCTCTTTCCTTTCCCTCTTCTTCTCTCTTTCTCCCTTCACTTATGCTCATGCTTATGCTTATGCATGAGCATAAGACCTCTTCTTCTCTCTTTCTTTCCCTCTTTTTCCCTCTTTCCTTTCCCTCTTGTTCTCTCTTTCTCCCTTCTCTTATGCTCATGCATAAGCATAAGCATGAGCATAAGCATGAGCATATGTCTCTTTTTCCCTTTGTCCTTTCCCTCTTCTTCTCTTTTTCTTTCCCTCTTTTTCGCTCTTTCCTTTCCCTCTTCTTCTCTCTTTCTCCCTTCTCTTATGCTCATGCATATGCATAAGCATGAGCATATGCTCATGCTTGTGCTTATGCATGAGCATATGCTCATGCTTATGCTTATGCATGAGCACAAGACCTCTTCTTCTCTCTTTCTTTTGATCTTTTTCCCTCTTTCTTTTCCCTCTTCTTTTCTCTTTCTACCTTCTCTTATGCTCATGCATAAGCATAAGCATGAGCTGCTTATGCATGAGCATAAGACCTCTTCTTCTCTCTTTCTTTCCCTCTTTTTCCCTCTTTCCTTTCCCTCTTCTTCTCTCTTTCTCCGTTCTCTTATGCTCATGCATAAGCATAAGCATGAGCATATGCTCATGCTTAACTCTTTTTCCCTCTTTCCTTTCCCTCTGCTTCTCTCTTTCTTTCCCTCTTTTTCCCTCTTTCCTTTCCCTCTTCTTCTCTCTTTCTCCCTTCTCTTATGCTCATGCATAAGCATAACCATGAGCATATGCTCATGCTTATGCTTATGCATTAGCATAAGAGAAGTAGACAGATGCTCATGCATAAGCATGAGCATATGTCTCTTTTTTCCTCTTTCCTTTCCCTCTTCTTCTCTCTTTCTTTCCCTCTTATGCTCATTTTCAATCTCTCTTTTCTTCCCTCTTTTTCCCTCTTTCAGTCCTTCTTCTTCCCTCTTTTTCCCTCTTTCCTTTTCCTCTTCTTTAATTCTCTCTTTCTTTCCCTCTTTTTCCCTCTTTCCTTTCCCTCTTCTTCTCTCTTTCCCCCTTCTTTTATGCTCATGCATAAGCATAAGCATGAGCATATGCTCATGCTTATGCTTATGCATGAGCATAAGAGAAGTAGACATATGCTCATGACATATGCTCATGCATAAGCATGAGCATATGTCTCTTTTTTCCTCTTTACCTTCTCTCTTTCCCTGTTCTTCTATCTTTCTTTCAATCTTTTTCCCTCTTTTCTTTCCCTCTTCTTCTTTCTTTCCCTCTCTTTCCCTCTTTCCTTTCCCTCTTCTTCTCTCTTTCCCTCTTTCCTTTCGCTCTTCTCTCTTTCTTTCCCTCTTTTCCTCTCTTTCCTTTCCCTCTTCTTCTCTCTTTCCCTTTTTCCTTTCCCTCTTCTTCTCTCTTTCCCTCTTTCCTTTCCCTCTTCTTCTCTCTTTCTTTCCCTCTTTTTCCCTCTTTCCTTTCCCTCTTCTTCTCTCTTTCCCCCTTCTCTTATGCTCATGTATAAGCATAAGCATAAGCATATGTCTCCGTCTCTTATGCTTATGCTTATCATGCATATGTCTCCTCTTTCCCTTTCCCTCTTCTTCCATTTCTCCTTTGCCTATGCCTATGCCTATGCCATAGCTTATGTTTGTTTTTTGTTTTTTGTTTTCGTGTTTGTGTCTATGTTAGACATGGAATCACATCGCACATCCGATGAGTACGAACAGCCTTGTAGGAGGAGAGCTCACGATCTATATGCTCGAGAGGACTTTGATTCCTCTTGGGCGACTACCCCAAGGACTACCCCTGGTCCGACTCCTCTCTGACCTAGCACTACGACTACCCCTGGTCTGACTCCTCTCAGATGTAGCACTGCGACTACCCCTCAGGGAACTCCTTTGCTAGCCGCGCATGGCTTTGTCAGAAGTCTCGATGAGTTTGTAGTGTAGATGAGCGATGAGGAGGCAGCGAGATTCTTCTCTCTGCTATCTCAGAGGACCTCAGCAATTCCCTCCCCTACACCGACAGTTGGAGGTACTGCCTAGCCGTCCCCTCGTGCCCCTTCAACCGAGGAGTCATCACCTGCACGTGCCTCTTATAAGGGAAGGAAGAGTAGGAAGGGTAGCTTATGTTGTGCTGACTCAAGAGATGTAGACGAGTTAGCACACTCACATTCCTACAGGTCTCCACTTGGTCTGGAGACACAGTATCAGTTAGGTCCCTTTCCCTCTCCTACTCGCAGCACTACTCCTCGCTCCGGAAGCACTCGTAGAGCTTCCACTCCTTCTTACTCTACTAGCATCAGCCCTCCTTACTCATCAGGGGATCTCTCCTATCAAATCATGGCTGCGGGAGAGATAATAGAAGATAGAAAGGGAAAAGCAGTGATGGCCACCATGAGGCGGTTGATGAGCCATCACTTAAGAGTGGCATTGCTACCGATTGGCGGTATCAAGATGACCAAAAGAAGCAGGCGTTCATCCATGAATTAAAACAAAAATACCCTAACCCGCCAAATTGGGACTTTAATGAGGATTAAATGTGAGAGCACATGGGTTTGGTCTTGAAGCATCGTAGATCAACCTTGTGTACTTCCATCACAAAGGGGTTGGCTAAAACTAGCTGGGCAGACAAAGCTAATTGGAAGTTCTTCAAGAAGCAAAATAGGGACCATCCCAAAATGTTCGAGGATTAGAGGAGGGCTACGAAGAGATGGTTGGACATCGTAGGTACGTTGCACTTTGGTGCAAGCACGTTTAAGGCAATCGTGGTAAGTCTACTTCTTCTCATTTAATGTATTGTTCTATTTGTTTTACTACATATTTATTACATGTACTTTAGCTAACTCTAACTCTTGTAAATGGGATCCATAGCAAGCTGTGATGGGTCGTCTTCCTACAGATGCAGAGACGCGATGCGCATTTCACATAGGAACAAAGCCGTGGTTTATTGAGCAAGAGGCAATGGGAGCAATGGTCAATTGGGTTGAGGTGGCTGCTCGCACGATATTTGTAATCTCATTTTTTAAATTGTTTTATTCTTAAGTTCCAATCTAATTTTCAATTTATATGGTTCACTCTTAGGGTCAAAGCTCAAGCATCCCATCATCGGAGGCAAGCAATCACTAGGGCTAGGGATCAGATGCACGTGACGAGGATCAGGAAGAAGGCACAGCTCACGAGGACCAAGGATCAGGCCAACAAGACGAGGATGAGGACAATTCAGATGAGTAGTAGTAGTAGTGATAGTAGTAGCAGTTTGCATTTTCTTCACCATGTATGTCATTTTGTATATCCGCTTGTTTGAGCAATTTTGTATCACCCTTTCAAAAGGGTAATTTTGTAACAAACACTATTGTATATGTTCGACATGTATTTGATTTTGTTGCTCAATCATTTCATTTGAGCAATTTTGTATCACCCTTTTCGCAAGGGAAATTTTGTTATAAAAAACTTTTTTTTGTAATTACAAAAAAAAAAAAGGATTAGTGGGGCTAAACAGGGCCATAGCAAGCCCTGTTTAGCCCCACTAATGCTTTTTTTTAAGTTTTGTTAATCGTCGCTATATAGCGACATTTACTAGTGTCACTATATAGTGATGATTATTAGTGCCACTATATAGCAAAAATTAATAGCGTTGCTATATAGCGACGGTTCTTTTCGATGCTTTTAGTGACTTTTATAACGACGTTTACGCCCGTGGAAAAAAAATTTTAATGTAAAAAGCATCGGTATTTTCATCCGAAAAGGGCCTATGCCTTGTAGTGATACTCCTTTGCCTTGGACATTCCTACAAAGACTAATTTGACTTTATTCATTAGGGTTAGTAGGAATCCATTTTTGTTGTACTTTTTTTTTTTTGGGCAGAAAGTTTTTGTTCTACTTTTCCTTTCCAAATAAGGTACTATTTCCTAATCTATCTCTCTCATATGCATGCATTGGTCCAAGTTCCAAGTGACTAGTTTGGAACCATTAGTTTTAGGTTGATCAGACCCAAAAACTTACAAGATAGGATGAACTTACAAGATCAATATCACCAGATCTTGCTTGAGTCCATTTCTTGAGCACTCATTCTAGACCTGGTGATATTGGATCCACCAATAGTCATACATCCATGACTTACCAATTACTTGAGATCTCTCTAAAGTCACTAGAAATTACTAAGTGCCTACATATCCACCACCTAGTCCAACACCTATGGCCATGTATAGCACCCTCTTGCTTAAGTACTACCTTGTCTCATCAACCCAACCTAAGAGAATGACTTAACCATCTCTAGTACTCCAACTTCAAGACTCTTGGCACCATGGTTGCCCAATGTCTCTATATGATACCATTGTGTACATTTCCAAGGTAATAATTGTGCACATGCTCAATTCTTGAATGTTTCCCATTCCTATTGTATGATCCTACATGTAGATGCATCTACAACTTCATTATCCTACATGCAAATGCATTATTAATTCATTCTTTATCCTAAATGCTCATCTTGAGTTTAAGTAGATCAATCCTTTGATCCTTTTCACCATTCAAACTTTATCTTTGACCATAATTGTCCTCCTAACTATGCTATTACCAAAAGTTTTGATTTGTGAGGCATGAGAGGTTGTGACCTCTCGTATGCATGGAATGTGTGCATGAGGCATTATGCATTAATAGGTGGTATGGTGGATTGCATGAGCATTCTAGTGGTTGTCAATAGGAAAAGTACACTCATGTGGGCACTCCTTCCACCCCACTTGGAGGGCCAATGCTTCCCAATTTGGAGGCTTTGATACCATATGAAGGAACATGGTGGAGAGAGAGAGAGAGAGTAGACTAGGGAGAGAGGAAGTGATACTCAAAGAGAGACATATAAGCACGTCTTTCTATTTTTTATTAAATTTCTACAAAGCATCTAATAGCATGTCTATAGGTGCATTTGTATGCATTTCTGTCTGTTAAATAGACGCGCCTATAGACATAGGTCTGTAGATGCACTAATAGATGCACAAATAGACACACCCGTAAGTTTTCTTTTTAGTTAAGGAAACACGTTTATGTGCACGTCTATGGATGCATTATATTGTTATTCAATAATGAAATGACTATAGAAATGAACCAAAATGAAAGTACTCACATGTAGACCAAAGATCTTGTAGCTTGATACTTTATTAATTTGACACTAGACAAGTACAGCTCTTACATTAGACCACACATACACATATGAACACCTATGCATATGGGATAGCTCCCAATATGACATGTGGCATCCATAGGACTCACTAGACTATAAAACACACCCTGGACACCTAGTACACTCATTTTTGACTCACTTTGGCTTCATATTCTAACACCTTCTTCACTCCCTTCTTCATTGCCTTCTTCGTCGCCTTCTTCCTCCTCAGTATCCTCACCTTCTTCCTCCTGATCAGCCCCAGGGGCTTGTAAGGAGGGACAACATGTATCAATGTATGAAAAATCAAATCTTTATTTACAATATTGACATTATTTAAGTACTTTTAAATACCAGGGGGGCTCTCCCCAGTAGCCTAGATATAGTGCTCCTTAATAATCAACCCCTCATCATAAAAGTGCCTCCATGTATATCCTCTGCGATGTCGTCGATGGTAGGCTGTCTCGATAGGAGTAGGATACCTGCATGATATCAAGTTACAAGATGACAATTTGTGGAGGGGTTAGTACAAAGAAACAACCTCCTAATAAACCACATAAACATAATAGAATTTGAGATCAATACTTACAAATTGGGCCTCCCATGATTCAACACCCCCACTGCTCCAAAATGCATGTTTTCATATTGGTCCATTTGGATCCTTCGTGCCTCCACATGCTATAGACTGGGGTCTAGACTGGGGTCCGGCCTTCAGCCTTCATTGCTTTCTTCCACTCACACTTATGAGCAGTGTGGGGCTAGCTGCTTGGTGATTAACCTCCCTCTCTCTTGGCAATCTCAGCTCATGCCTGCCTCTTAAGGGAAGATCTTTTATTGGCAAGTATAATAACAATATTTTGACTTTGCCCATTTATCTGTGAACTCAACATTGGGTGGATTGGGATACCTAGAGCATACAACAACGATGGTGTCATTAGCCAACCTTTTTTGCTACTCTTTCTTTAAAATAAAACAATCTCTATAGTTGTTAGCAACTACAGAGCACATGAAGGCCATGATGTCCTTCCCCCGTGCATCCAAAAAGATGCCTCCTCTTTGAGTGATGTCATAGAAGATCATACCATCACCCTCTAGCACATCTGCATCATATGAATCATCCCCGCCCCCACCATTACCCCCCCAAAGGACTGTGCCATGCATACCCCACCACTCTCCGTGCTACTCTACCTATTGCCCTATCATGAGTGACGAGCTAGTACATTGGTCACTCGTATGTAGAGAAGGGACTCTCAACTGCACGGGAGTATGCTGGCGGCTCTGCAAGGCAGAAGGGCCTCCTGACCACAGGGGGGGAGAAGCAGCTCCAAATTGCCACAGGGGAGAATGGAGTGTTGATGATCAAGGAGAAGGGATACTAGACCACAGGGGAGAAGTGACTCTTGATGATTGGGTAGAAGGGACATGGCTCTGTAGCCTATTGGGTTGTCTCGACTCCACAGGATTAGTCTCAACTGGTGTGGGGTTGGGGTGGTTTGGAGTCTGTACTGCCGACTCTTGGGGGGTGTTTATGTTAGATATCAATGCTCCACTCTTGTGTAACTATGTAGGAACCAACTAACTCATCTTGTAAGCCCCCCATATGAGGAGAAGGCATTTGAGTAGCTAGGTTATCTAGTAGGTCCTAGTTTGGAACCAGATAGTGGCCATGTGTGGCCTGATGGCTGGGCGGCTTTAGATAGAGTTTGCACACCACCAACTAGGCTACATGCAAGTGTAGGAAGGCATGCCTTGACTAACTGCACTAAGGGTAGACAAAGCATTTCTTGAGGCAGCCCATTCTCGAGTTGCGAGGCCCGTTTGGAGCCTCATATGATCCCAGATGGCTTTGGGCCGAATGATAACCGTAGGTTAGTTGCTCTATTTTGCGCACCGGTTCTATCGTATGTCGGTGGCCTATTTCCGAACCGACCCCTAGTCGACCGTTTTGGGTGGACTAGGTTGGTCACCCAATTGAGCCTAACTGACTATGACTGGTGGCTATATAAGAGAAAGCCCATGAAGCCCATTTCATCACTGGCTACAGCAACCCTGATTCCTTAGCATCCAGCCTCCGTCTTCTAATGTTTCCAGCATGCCATCGAAGCTTCTTTCACAGAAGCGCACGGTTGGGAGGGAGCGCCATCTATTGTATCAATTCTACAGTAATCAAATTTTTGATTCTCCATACTATCTTGTTTTCTCTCTTGCGTACGAGACCCTGTTATCTGTTAAGCATAGACGTTGTATTATTTTGTTACATGGTATCAGAGTCTGGACTCTAGCAAGAAGATTTGGTAGTGTGTTTCTGTTTGCGAGCAAATTGTGAGAGATGGCCGAGCCCGCAAGACTACGAATCCCACTGTTCAGTGAAAGCAAAAAGTTGGACGGCTGTAACTATCCACTCTAGAAGTTCAAGATGAAGACCATCCTAAGTGCATACGAGCTTTGGGACACTGCTACTAGGGTGGACATGAGGCCGGTTGCGAGACCAAATCCAGCCAATGCAGGACAACAGATAGTACCAACTGCAGATGAGATTCTCACGTGGACAAGAAGAAATGCAGATGCGCTATGTTCTATTGTCTGTAGTGTTAGTGATTCCATCATGGCATTAATTCAACATGTCACCACAGTGGAGGAGGCATGGATGGTGTTGAAAAATCAGTATGAGACCACGAATCAAATGCGGATTCAGAATCTGGAGACTCAACTTGCAAACGAGAAGTTGTCTAAGTCTAAATCGACAGAGAAGTTCATCACGAGGGTAAAGAATCTTTGCAATCAGATGACTACAATTGGCATCACCATCACCAGCGAGAATCTAGCACGAAGGTGCATACGGATTCTCCCACCAAAGTATGACGGTCTTGTTGCAGCGCTAAATACACAGAATAGAAATCTGCCCCTCAACTTTGAGGATTTCAATGTGATGCTTCTAGAGGAGGAGATGCATCAAAAGACGAGGGGACTAGAGAAGATTCAGCTTTCTAGACCGGATCAAAGATAGGTAAGGGTAAGGACTCCGGTAACCCATCTTCTTCTGATGATAAAAAGAGAAAGAAGAAGATCAAATGCTTCTATTGCAACAAGGTAGGGCACAAGCAGAATGAGTGCCGAAAGAAGATTGCAGATGAGAAGAACGGATGAGAAGAACGGAGTAAAGAAAGAGTCCAGCAACAGCATGCAGGCAGTACCAATAGAGCTGTTTGTAGCAATTGAGGAGATTTACATGGAGGCAGTTCATGTACCTGCACATGAACCGTGGATCATTGACAATGGTGCATCATGCCACATGACCAGTTGGAAGGATTGGTATACCTCTCTATAGTCGGTAGGGGATGACATCTTGGTAGTAGTCGGCAATGATGTAAAATGTCTAGCAAAAGGAAAAGGTACGATTGCTCTCAAGTCAAATGGAGTTGTAAAACAGTTGTCCGATGTTCTTTATGTGCCACATATCAAGAGGAACTTGTTGTCTATTTCCGCGATCATGAATCAGGACCTCAAACTCCAATTCGATAAGAATGGTGCACAGATCCTAGATCTTCAAGGAAAGGTCATTGGTAAAGGTACACGGCACAACAACATTTACAAACTCTCAGCTTTCAGTGCTCGAGCGGATGTGAAGCGGATGTGAAGAACACTAAGCTATGGCATGAGAGGTTTGGTCATCTAAACCTTAGTTCTTTAAAGGAGATGCATAAAAGTGGAATGATTGCAGACCTACCAGAAATTTCAGATCTGCCCGATGTATGTGAAGCTTGCATGATAGGCAAGCAGCATCGGGAACCCTTTCCTAAAGAGGCTAGTAGGGCAAAGGCTCCTCTAGAGCTCGTTCACACGGACCTCTGCAGAAAGATGGAGATGGAAGCTTTGGGTGGTTCCTACTACTTCATGACATTGATCGATGACTATAGTAGAAGGATATGGATATACTTCCTAAAGGCTAAAGACGAGGCTTTTAGTAGGTTCAAGGAATGGCATGAAATGGTCAAGAAAGAAACAGGGAGAAAGGTGAAGAAGTTGAGATCAAACAGAGGTGGAGAGTTCACATCAATTGAATTCGAAAGTTACTACAAAAGTCACCGAAACAAGAGGCAGAAACCCCCGCCACATACATCTGAGCAAAATGGAGTAGCAGAACGCAAGATGTGCGTCATTTGCGAAATGGGCCAGAGTATGATGAAAGGGAAAGATTTGCCAAAGACTTTCTGGGCTGAAGCATGTAACACTGCAGTTTACATCCTGAATCGTAGCTACATGAAGGCTGTGAATGGGATGACTCTACTGCAAGCCTTTTTTGGTAAGAAACCTTCAGCTGCACATTTCAGAGTTTTTGGATGTGATTGTTTTGTCCATGTCCTTGATGCTACCATACTTTTGCTCCCACAGCTTGACTGACCACAATTCATAGTGTTTTGGCTTTAGCTGCCTAGGGAAGTTGGCCCATGTTTCAGATGGATGTGAAATCTGCCTTTCTTAATGGAGTTCTCAAGGAGAAGGTATACATGGAACAACCACTAGGTTTTGAGATCCCCAGTTCAGAAGGTAAAGTCTACAAACTGAAGAAGGCACTTTATAGGCTAAAAGAGGCCCCATGAGTGTGGTACTAGTGAATTGATGCTTACTTTCTACAAAACAGGTTCAGGAGGAGCCCATCTAATGCAAATTTGTATATCTTTAGAGAAGGAGGCAGGTGTATGATCGTGGTCCTTTATATGGATGACCTTGTCATAAACAGGGAACCATGAAGACAAGATCTCGTAGACGAAGCATTTGCTAGGAAGAGAGTTTGAAATGATAGACCTCGGACTCATGCATTTCTATTTGTGGATTGAAAGCACTTCTATCATGATGGGTTGATTACTGAGGAGCAGTATATCCGCGCTACTAGAGCGTCCCCCGAGGTATTTGAAAGTAATTAAATAATGTCAATATTATAAGTAAAGATTTGATTTTTCATACATTGATATATGTCGTCCCTTGTTTATAGGCCCCTACACAAGAAGACAAGGAAGAAGACGAGGAAGGAGGTGGAGAAGGGAGCACAGGAGGGAGCATGAAAGGGAGCGAGGATGTGAAGAACTTAGATTAGTCATAGAAGTAGGGCTAGCTATTTTTTTTTTGTACTTAAAACCACTGGCTTGGCTTCGTGCCTCTTGTATATACACTCCTCTTATTTTTTGTACTTGAAGCCACATAACGTGGCTTAGCTTCGTGCTATATGTACATACAAGTACTTTTTGAGCTTTCAATTTTCTTGTACAATGTTCTATCAATTAATGCCTTGTGAACTAAACGTTCTGGAGTTGTAATGTTTTATTTGGAATTGTAATTGTCGACTATAGACATGCTTGCAAGAGTGCTAATTAAAATACGATTGGCTATAAGAATTGAATTACACAATGTGGAAATGGGATTCCTATAACTACATAGCATACACAATATACACAGCATTCTGTAAATTTAAAAAATATTATGTAGCACGTCTATCAATGCGTCTATATACGTGTCTGTCTGTTTGGGTAGCCTCTATTTGCACATCTATAAAAGCATCTATAAGACCGTTTATAAATGCATCTATACACGCGTTTAATGATGCGTCTATCTGTTTTTAAAATTTTTTAGCAGAGCGTCTATTTACGTGTCTATATGTGCATCTATACGTGCGTCTGTCTACTATATAGATGCACCGTTAGACACGGGTCTTTAGACATAGAAATAGATGTGCAAATAGATGCGCTCATAAGTTTTTTTTGTAGTTTAGTAAATGCATTTGTGTGCGTGTCTGTGGATGCTTTGTCTTGTTGTGCATAAGTTGCAAGGAAATCTATTAATAGTAATAAAATAGCCACCTATGAGCTTATTTTTTAGCTTTTAACAATAAGTTCCCTGAAACATCACTATATAGTGACCTTTTGCTCTATTCCATCGCTATATAGCGATGCTTTTAAATATAAGCATCGCTATATAGCAACTGACCAATGTCGCTATGTAGTGACACTATGGGCTTAAACCCAAAACCTTGCAGTGCGGTGCTTTCTTTAGCATCTCTGTTGTAAGAAAAGCAATCTCTCCTCCCACCTTATATCTGACGACGTCGCTTTCCTTCTCTCTGTTCTCCACTCCTCACCACTACTTAACCACTCTCCTAAGACTTGTGCTCCCTCTCCACCCTTCTCCCTCTTTGCTTGTGTTAAAAGAAGTTTTTCAAGAAGGTGAGTCTCTTTAAGCAATGTAGGTTTGTTTTTTATGAGATTTCGTTTTGTGAGTGTTGAAGCATGTTTCTCCTTGTATTGCTAAGGCTATGTGCTAGTTTTCATGTTTGATTTTCAAGGGTTAAAGACAAAAATTGAGATTTTGTTAAAGAAAGAAGACTCACTCTTCTAGTCTTTTTGGTATTTCTCTTTATCCTCTTTCTCCTTGTTTGTAGGCTTACGCTTTCTCCTTGTTTGTAGACTTATGCTTGTCTCCTCAATCCAATCCCTTTGAGAAGTTGTTTCCTTAAACTCCTCCTTCCTCTAACTAGTTATTTGAAAAATGTTATGTTTCCTCTCTTTTGTAGGGCCAGTCCACAAAACACTGAGCCGGACTATTCCAAGTAAGAAAGTGCTTCCTCTTTTTTCCTTTTGTTATTTTTGTTATTTGCATTGGCCTACAGCTAGTGCCTTAAGCGCTAGCTACAGTTATGGGCATAGGAACCCTCTCTTCCCCTCTCTTCCCCTATTCCCTCTTCTTTCCCTCTCTTTTTCCCCTCTTTTCCCCTATTCCCTCTTCTTTCCCTCTCTTCCTCTCTTTCTTCTTTTTCTTTTCCCTCTTCTTTATTCCTTCTTTCAATCTCTTTTTCTCCTCTTCCTCCTTTCCTTCTCTTCTTTTTTCACTCTTTCAATGGCCTGCCCCCCTCTTCCTTCTCTTATGTTTATGCTCTTTTTCCCTCTTCTTTTTTCCCTCTTTCATCCCCTCTTTCAATCTCTTTTCCTGTCTCTTTCCTCCTCTCTTTTCCTCTCTCTTTCCTCACTCTTTCTCTTCTTTTCATAAGCATATGCCTATGCATACCCTTCTCCTTTCTTTCTCCTCTTTTTCTCTTCTTTTCATAAGCATATGCCTATGCATGTCCTTCTCCTTCTCCTTCTCCTACAGCTAGCACCTTAAGCGCTAGCTACAGTGATGGGCGTAGGAACCCTCTCTTCCCCTATTTCCTCTTCTTTCCCTCTCTTTTTCCCCTCTCTTCCCCTATTCCCTCTTCTTTCCCTTACTTCCTCTCTTCCTTCTCTTCCTTTTTCCTCTTCTTTATCCCTTCTTTCAATCTCTTTTTCCCCTCTTCCTCCTTTCCTTCTCTTCTTTTTTCACTCTTTCAATGGCCTGCCCCCCTCTTCCTTCTCTTATGTTTATGCTCTTTTTCCCCTCTTTCATCCCCTCTTTCAATCTCTTTTCCTCTCTCTTTCCTCCTCTCTTTCCCCTCTTTGAGTGTCTCTTCATAGGCATATGTATTTGCCTAGGCTTAAGCTTTCTCTCTTTTTCTTTTATGCTCATGCATAAGAATAAGCATATCGTCTCCTTCCTTTTCTCTTATGCTTATGCTCTTTTCCCCTCTTCCTTCTCTTATGCTTATGCTTATGCATGAGCATGTCTCATTTTCCTCTTTTCCTCTCTCTTTCTCCCCCTCTTCCCCCTCTTTCGATCTCTTTTCATATGTATTTGCCAATGCTTAATCTTTCTCTCTTTTTCTTTTATGCTCATATGCTCATGCATAAGAATAAGCATATCCTTTATCTCTTCTTTCTCTTATGCTTATGCTTATGCATGAGCATGTCTCATTTTCCTCTTTTCCTCTCTCTTTCTCCCCGTCTTCCCCCTCTTTCAATCTCTTTTCATAAGCATATGTATTTGCCTATGCTTAATCTTTCTCTCTTTTTCTTTTATGCTCATATGCTCATGCATAATAATAAGCATATCCTTTCTCTCTTCTTTCACTTATGCATATGCTCTTTTTCCCTCTTCTTTCTCTTATGCTTATGCTTATGCATGAGCATATGTCTCCTTCTTCTCTTTTCCTCTCTCCTTCTCCTTCTCCTTCTCCTTCTCCTTCTCCTTCTCCTTCCCTTCTCTTTTTTTTCCTCACTCTTTCTCTTCTTTTCATAAGCATATGCCTATGCCTATGCATATCCTTCTCATTTCTTTCTCTTCTTTTTCTCTTCTTTTCATAAGCATATACCTATGCATGTCCTTCTCCTTCTCCTTCTCTCTTCTTTCTCTTCTTTTTTCCTCTCTTCATTCTCTTCTCCTCCTTCTCTCTTCTTTCTCTTCTCCTCCTCCTTCTCCTTCTCTCTTCTTTCTCTTCTTTTTTCCTCCTCTCTTCTTTCTCTTCTCTCTTCCTCTCTTTTTGTCTTCTTTTCATAAGCATATGCCTATGCCTATGCTTATGTTTGTTTTTTGTTTTTTGTTTTTGTGTTTGTGTCTATGTTAGACATGGGATCACATCGCACATCTGATGAGTACAGATAGCCTTGCAGGAGGAGACATCATGATCTCTATTCTCCAGAGGACTTTGATTCCTCTCAGGTGACACCTCAGGGGCCTACCCCTACGACTACCCTTGGCCCGCCGACTCGTCTCGAACATAGCACTATGACTACCCCTAGCCCAACTCCTCTCGGACATAGCATTGCGACTATCCCTCGTGGAACTCCTTTGCTAGGAGCCCATGGCTTTGTCAGGAGTTCCAACGAGTTTGTAGCATAGATGACCGATGAGGAGGCAGCAAGATTCTTCTCTCTACTATCTCAAAGGACCTCAGCAATTCCTTGTCCTATAGCGATGGATGGACCTACTGACCAGCCATCCCCTCGTGTCCCTCCCTTTGACCAAGGGGTCATCACTTGGGCGTGCTTATCATAAGAGATAGAAGAGTAGGAGGGGCCACTTATGTTGTGCTAACTCGAGAGATGTAGACAAGTCAGCATACACATCCCTATAGGTCTCCACTTGGTCCCGAGACATAGTACCAGTCAGGTCCCTTGCTCTCTCCTACTCCCACTACTACTCCTCACTCCGCAAGCGCTTGCACAACTTCCACTTGCTCTGACTCTGCCACTACCATGAGTCCTCCTTACCTATTCGAGGACCTCTCCTATCAAATCACGGCTATCGGAGAGATAATAGAAGATAGAAAGGGCAAAGCAGTGATGGCCACCATGAGGCGGTTGATGAGCCAGCACTTCAAGAGCGACATTGCTATTGATTGGCTGATAGATGCGCAAAATAGCGGGTGCGTCTATAGGCATTGCTTGAATAGAGAAATCATCAAAGAATAACCAACAAAGACGTACTTCTCAGCTTTTGGATCCCACTTGGACCTCAACTCATCTGGCACATGAACATAGGCAATGCAACCAAAAATTTTCAAATGAGAAATGTCTGGTTTCCTACCAGTATACATCTCCTCTGGCGTCATGCCATGTATTGCTACAGTGGGAGTCCTGTTCATTATGTAAACTACTGTAGCAACTGCTTCAGCCCAATAATAATCTGGTAGATCTTTTTCATTTAGCATGGCCCGAGATTCCTCTCCAATATGCCTGTTTTTCCTTTCTGCAAGTCCATTTTGTTGTGGGGTATGACTGCATGAATATTGCTGCTTTATGCCATGCTCCTGCAGGAACCTTGCAAACTCATTTGAGAGGTACTCTCCCCCTCCATCTGAGCTTAGGCATTTTATTTGCAAGCTTGTTTCTTTTTCAACCATAGCTTTAAAAGCTTTGAAGTGCCCAAACACTTCACTTTTCTTTTTCATAAAATACACCCAAACTTTTTTGCTGAAGTCATCAATAAAAGTGACAAAATAGTGATAGCCTCCAATAGATGCAGCTTTAGTAGTCAACACATCAGAGTGGATTAATTCCAATGGCTTTGTACTCTCTTGAACATGCCTAGGAAATGGTTTCCTTGCCTGTTTTCCAAATTGACAGGCTTCACAAACCTTATGCATTTCTGCAACCTTGAATTTAGGCAATCCTGCAACAATATTTTGGGCTTGCATTGATTTAAGTTGTTGTATATTAACATGACCAATGTGTTTATGCCATATATCAATATCTGCAACTACACCGGTCCCATGTGCAAACAATGCTGCACTCAATTCAGGCATATCTGCATCCAACATAAACATCCTGCCCTTCTTCTTTCCTTTTGCTATCAAGCGACCGTTATTTTTTATATCCTCAACAAAGCATCCATGAGGATTAAATCTGACTTGCAAGCCCTGCTCAACCATTTGACCAATAGAAACTAGGTTCTTGGTGATGTTCGGGACATGAAATACATCAGACAGGTATTTCTTTTTCCCATCCTGCATAGACAAAGGAATTTTACCAATCTGCATAATAGGATGTGTAGTATCATCACCAGTCTCCACAAATCCTAATTTTTCCATTTTCCTTGCATCCTGCATCCATTCTGCATGACCTATCATGTGGTTTGATGCACCTGAGTCAACATACCACACATCATTTCGATCTTCTACACTTGTCACAGAATTGGTCATGTGCTGCACCATAAATAGATGCTCATTTTTGTCATCACCCTATCTACTAGAAGATGCATAATTGCCTTACTACAAATTTCCATTCATAATGTCATTCTGCTTTTTGTAGCAGTCCTTAGCCATATGACCCATTTTACCACAGTAGTAGCATTCAACATTGTTGTTTGCATTTTGGCCTCTCTGCCATCCACCATGGCCTCTTTAGCTCCCCCTGCCCCTAGAGTTACCACGTCCTCCTCCATAGGACTGGTTTTCTTGAGTTTGCTGCATATTCTGATTTCTACCAGGGCCTGCAGATCGGCCTCCTCTACCTCTGCCTCTACCTCTTCTAGCATTTGAGTAGAAGACAATTTCTTTTGAAGTTCCTCCTAAAGAAGATGCACCCCCATTTCTCTGCTCTTCAGAAATTAGAAGAGCAAACAACTCTTCAAAATCAGGAAATTTTTCACAGATGACAATGGATGTCCGGAACTGTGCATAATCTTTTCTTAGACCTTCAAGGTCACAAAAACTAGATCATCATATTCCACTAGCGACCCAATGGAAGCAAGTGCATCTGCAATTTTCTTCACCTTCATGTGGTAGTCATTGATGCTCAAATTTTCTCTCTGCACATTGTGCAACTCCTGTTTGAGCTGCATTTTCTTGGCTTGCGTATTTGTGCTGTACATTTTTGCTAAAGTATCCCATGCCTCCTTTGGCGTACTTGCATCCTGAATATGCATAATCATAGAATCTGAAATACTGATAGACAGCCAGTACATAACTTTTCTAGCTCTCTCATGCCATCCTTTAAATGCTTGCATTTCCTGTTGATTGGGAACATTAGAAGAACTGGTTCTTCTTCATTTCCTGTAATGAACTCCCAATAGCCTTTTCCCATAAGGAAATTCGTCATTCTAAACTTCCATGCCTGGAAGTTGTTCTTGTCAAGCTTTTTCGTGACAATTTGTGAAAGAGAAATAGACGCCATTATAGAACACTACAAAATATTTTGTCATCGCAAAAAAACACAGCTTTTGCCTCACACGGGCAGGTTTGCAAAACTGACGAAAGTGGTATTTGACCACACAGTCACTTCCTAGTGACGATTTTGCATCAACAGGCAACAAGCATGATTCTGCAACTCCCAATATCTCTACACATAGGCATACGATGTGATTTCTGTAGCAACTTTTCACCGACCAGTAGAGCAGTGGTCACACAGCAAAAACAGGGCCTTTTTCTGAGTGCCTGTGAAGAACTTCCGCCTTCAAAATGGGCGGCCCCCGAAATGGCCTCAAATCAAAAAAATAAAGTCACCAAGGGCTTTGCCCTTGTCCCGCAACATATACTAACCTCTCGCCACACCACGAAGGGCATCTCAATCTAAGATAGTGCACTCTTGCACTTCTGGCTGTGCTACCTGTAGAGATTTGCTCCCAAACTCGAAAAAGGAAAGCAACACTGGTCCTCTTACTAGGACACCACGAACTTGGTTTGATTTCTTGAGCTCCTTACCACGAACAAGGCTCTGATACCATGTGAAGATAGTGGGAGAGAGGGAAGGAGTCTCACTTGTGGCTTTCTCACATACAAAATGGGGGAATACACACACAGGTGGAGGCTGAAAACAATTTTCCTCTTCTTAGTTGTGAAAGCCAAAAGAACTCTAGTACAAAGAAATAGAAGAACCCTATATGTGGGTCTCAAACCAAACTCAACTAACTAAGGTGGCATACTAACTGAGCCATGAACTAGAGTAGATAAGGATAGCTATCGTCCAGCTATTATTCGTGGGTGGTGTACCAACCGCCTCTGTAGCTAACAAGTCGGTGACATAAATACACAACGGTCACCCTGGCATATCATGAGTGGAGCTCGATATCTCAACACCTTCCTCTTAAGTGTAAGCTTGGAAGTAAGTGTGGGTGTCTTCCTCTTAAGCATTGAAACTATGGATCAGCTAATAAGGAAGCAAGCAAGCCATGCAAAGTATAAGTAATGTGAAGAAAAGCGAAGCAAGCATGCTAAAAGCAGGTTTAAAAGTCGCATCTATAGGTGCATCTAAAAGCGCGTCTCTTGGCGCGTCTAAATACACAGAGTAGATGCGGTTTTAAACACGCTTTTAGACGCACTTTTAGACGTGCACCACAGAACAAACAGACGCGCTTTTAGACGTGCCTTTAGATGCGCCACAGAGTTTAAAATTAAACATTTGAAGAAGAGCAAATTTTTTTGGGTTGTTTGTTTGTAGGATGTCTTCATCTTCAACAAGTAGCTCCAGTGAGGATGAATCCCTCCGTATCCACCATCACGAAATGTGCTTGAAGCAAAAAATCAAATGTATGTGTGATCGATGTCAAGAAAACATGTATCGTGCATGCTTTACACTCAATCACATCTCAAAGTATGGAGAATGGGATGCAACCGTAAATAGGGTAAGGGTTTGTAAGTTAAGGTTGATTGAGAAACCTATGGGTATTCATATGTTTTAGTTATGATCCCGTTTTAATTTGACACAGGATGCAGTGCCACACCCGCATATGTTGCCCTATGCTCGCCATGAGGAGGCGAAGCATCGGCGATATGAGGTGGGATGTTCAAGAGGGACCGTTGCGGATGCATGGAGTGATGGTGATAGTAGCCCTCCACCATTACCTCATGAAGCCGTGGAGGAGGAGGTGTTTGATGATATGGTGCAAGATTTATATGTCTATCAAGGGAGGGATGATACCATGGAGCAGGATGATCTTTTTTCTGTAGCATTGACTCCACTGTTTGAGGGATGCACATTCTCTGTTCTATGTGCCTCCCTTGAGTTACTAAACTTGCAAACCATCTATGGATGGAGCAATGCAAGTTTGAATGCATTACTCAAGTAAGTTTTAAATTCTATTTTACAAACATGGTGAATTATGCTAGTGGGTCAATTACTCAAATGCTTTTCCTCATTTATTCTCTTCACGTGCAGACTATTGTGTAAAATGCTTCCAAGGGAGAATAAATTACCGACCTCAAGAGATATGGCAAGGCAACATGTGACCTCTCTTGGAGGATTAGATTACAAGCGCATCCATGCATGTGTCAACGATTGTGTTTTGTTTCGTGGACTGCATAAGGATGTAAGAGAGTGTCCTACTTGTGGAGAGTGTTTGAATTAGGTTGTCTATCAACCAATGGTGGATAATACTCGATGGTGGCATGTCATACCTATTATGCCACATTCCAAAGTGATGTATAGTACATTTACTAATATGGAGTGTATGGAGGATGATCATGGCCATGGACATGATGATGACCATGATACGAGAGAGGAGGATGATCATGAGATAGGAGATACAGATATTGAGGCCGTTACCCATGAGGACGAGCCTACCATTGGTGATGCTGATCTCGATGAGCACATGAGTAGCACAAGTAGTAGTGGGTTGAATGTATTTGTAGATCTAAACTCTTGTTTGGATCTTGAAGTAGATAGTTTGGCAAGGGTTGATCTCATTGAGGATGAGATTGAACTGTAGCCCATCATTGATATTGGCAAAACCATTTTACATATTGTCTCATTCTCCTCACCTCACTTAATTCTTGTATATGTGGGCTTGCAAAAAAGCATTGATGTTTTTGTTAAAATTATGTGCTTTGGTAATCATGGGCAATGTTTGAAAAGCAATGATGTACACCAAAATCTCACTTTCTGTATTCTCTGGTTTACATCTATATACGCATCTAAATACGCGTTTGATTCCCAGTGTAAACGTGCAAATAAACGCGCTAATACACGCGCAAACAGACATGCTGATAAATGCTATGTTAGACGGGCCAATATTTTCTCACTTTAGATGCACAAATAGACGTGTTAACACATGTGCAAATAGACACGCTGATAAACACGATGTTAGATGGGCCCGTATTTTCTCAGTTTAAACACACAAATAGACGCGCTATTTAAACACGCAAATAGACGAGTTGTTAGACGCGCTTTTAGATGCGCCCGTAATTCCTCTACTCAAGCAATGCCTATAGACGCGCCCGCTATTTTGCACATCTACAAAGCACGTCTATAGTTGCTTTGTGTTGTTGTGCAATCTTGACGCATGCATGGATGCGCGTGTAATCTAATCCTCCAAGAGAGGTCACATGTTGCCTTGCCATATCTCTTGAGGCCAGTAATTTATTCTCCCTTGGAAGCATTTTACACAATAGTCTACACATGAAGACCATAAATGAGAAAAAGCATTCGAATAATTGACCCACTAGCATAATTCACCATGTTTGCAAAATAGACTTTAAAGCTTACTTGAGTAATGCATTCAAATTGCATTACTCCATCCATAGATGGTTTGCAAGTTTAGTAACTCAAGGGAGGCATGTAGAATAGAGAATGTGCACCCCTCAAACAGTGGAGTTGATGCTGCAGTAAAAATATCATCTTGCTCCATGCTATCATCCCTCCCTTCGGATTCATGGACATATAAATCCCGCACCATATTATCAAACACCTCCTCCTCCATGGCTTCATGAGGTAATGGCGGAGGGCTACTATCACCATCACTCCATGCATCTGTAACGGTCCCTCTTGAAGATCCCACCTCATATTGTCGAGGCTTCACCTCCTCACGATGAGCATAGGGCAACATATGTGGGTGTGGCACTGCATCCTGTATCAAATTAAAATGGGATCATAACTAAAACATATGAACACCCATAGGTATCTCAATCAACCTTATTTCTTTAACACTTATCATGTTTATGGTCGCATCCCATTCTCCATACTTTGAGATGTGATTGAGTGTAGTCCTGCATGCACGATACATGTTTCCTTGACATCGATCACACATACATTTGATTTTTTGCTCCAACCACATTTTGCGATGGTGGATACGGAGGGATTCATCCTCACTGGTGCTACTTGTTGAAGATGAAGACATCCTACAAATAAAGAACCCAAAAAATTTGCTCTATATCAAATATTTAATCTTAAAACTCTGTAGCGCGTCTAATGCCTCGTCTAAAACCGCGTTTGTCTATTCTAAGGTTCACGTCTATAGGTGCATCTAAAACCACGTCTGCTCTATGTAATAGACACGCAATTAAATGCGTATTTAGATGCATGTATAGACACACAATTAGACGTGCTTATAGACGTGGTTTTCAAAACTACTTTTAGCACGCTTGCTTTTCTTCACATACTTTAAGTGTCGTGCAGCTTGCTTTGCTATTAACAAACATAGTTCTGAGCACCCACACTTACCTCCAAGAACCCACACTTATTTCCAAGCTTATACAATCATCTCCAAGCACACAAGAGAAGAGGGTGAACAAGGAAGAGAAGAAAGAGAAGTAGCTTTGAAGAAGGACAAGAAGCTTCCATACCTCTATCGAAGGTAAGTCTCTTTACGGTTGATCTTCTTTGAAAGTTTCTCTCTTTGGATTCACGTCCTTTGTTGTATCCAAGAAACGAATGTTTTTGGTACTAGTGTTGTGCTTTTATGTCAGGCACATGTCCTTTTCGAGTATTTAGAATAGTTTGTCTGTCGGAGCACATCTATAGACGCGTCTGAGAGCATGTTTAAAAGCGTGTCTAAGAGCGCCTCTATAGACACATCTACTCTATTTTTAGAAACAGATAGCCACATCTATAGATGCGCTGCTATACGTGAAAATAGATGCACTTTGTTATTTTTCCCTAACCTGGCCTTCCCTTCCCTTCCCTTCCCTTGCCTTCTCTTCCCTTCCCTTTCCTTTCCTTTCTCTTTCCTCTTGCCTTCTCCTTTTCACTTCCACTTTCAAGAAAAGGATTGCATATTGAATGATGGAAATAAGTGATTGCATGAATGAAGAAAGGGATTGCATGAATGATGGAAAGGGATTGCATGATTGAAGAAGGGGATTGCATGAATGATGGAAAGGGAAAGCATGATTGAAAAAAGGGATTGCACTCTATATTTTCCTCTCTTTTTCCTTCTCTCTTTTATCCTCTCTTTCCTTCTCTTTTTGTCTCTCTTTTTCTCTCTTATCTCCTCTCTTTTTCTCTCTTTTTTTCTCCTCTCTTTTCCTATATTTGCCTCTCTTTCCTTCTCTCTTTTATCCTCTCTTTCCCTCTCTTTTCATGGTAATTTTTCTCTCTTATCTCCTCTCTTTTTTTCTCCTCTCTTTTCCTCTCCTTTCTCCTCTCTTTTCCTCTCTTTTCCACTCTCTTTCCTTCTCTCTTTTTCTCTCTTTTTCTCTTCTTTTTCTCTTCTCAACTCATCAATAATCTTCTTTTTTTCTTTTTTCTAGTTCATCATGTGGCTAGGAAGCTCTTTGTCTCACTTAATCTTCAGGAGACCATCTTTCCGGAGTTATATAACCTTTTGGGGCACCCTCCTAGTTCTGGGGAGTTATACGGCTACATGATGGGTACTCTAAACACCCCTAGGAGTCGGCACTACAGACTCTAAACCACCCCAACCCCACACCAGTTGAGATTACCCCAGCGGAGTCAACACAACCCAACTGGCTACATAGTCGAGACCCTTCCCTCATGCCATCTTATGCCCCTTCTCCCATGCAATCAGGAGGCCCTTTTGCCTCACAGAGCCATAGGCATACTCCTGTGCAGTCAAGACTCGGTTCTCTAGCTACGAGTGGTCCACGTAGTCCCGTGCAGTCTCTAGCTACGAATGGTCCACGTAGTCCCGTGCAGTCTCTAGCTACGAGTGGCCAGTGTACTAGCTCGACACGACACAGTAGTAGGCGTAGTAGCAGGGAGAGCGATGGGGGATGCATGGCATAGTGCTTTGGGAGGGGTGGCGGTGGGGACGAGGATGATTCAGATGATTTAGACATGGATTTGGGTGATGGTACGATCTTTTATGACATCACTCAGACAGGAGGCATCTTAATGGATGCACGGGGGAAGGACATCTTGGCCTTCATGCACTCTATAATTGCTAACAATTACAGAGATTGCTTTATCAACTACAAAGACCATCCAAATATGTTGGCTGATGAGACCCTTGCTGCTATTTGCTCTAGGTATCCTAACCCCCCCAATGTTCAATTCATAGATAAATGGGCCAAGTAAAAGATTGTTACGATACTTGGCAATAAAAGATCTTCCCTTAAGTGGTAGGCACTAGCGGAGCTTGCCAGGCTCGAGGGAGGTCAACCACCAAGGGGCCCGCCCCACACTGCTCATAAGCATGAGTGGAAGAAAGCAATGAAGTCAGCGAGGGAGGAACCACAACAAGACAAAGCACCCATAGACATGCACACAGATGCGTTTAGTGAACTAAATAAAAAACTTATGGGTGCATCTATTTCTCGGGGGGGTCACTCATCATATGTAACTCTATCACGTGAGTTCAACAGAATGATATTTTTAATTTTTAAAATTTATAGAAATAAATATACATAAGGGACTATTTAAAATAGTTTTGGAAAAAATTTACAGATTTGTATAGAAAAGGGGTACATTTTATTACTGAAAAATTTACAGATAAGGGATTTTAGAAATAGGCCTTGAATGCACGTGATATAGAGGGTTTATACATAGTGAACCCCCCGAGATCTATTTGCATGTCTATTTTTGCATCTGAAGACCCGCGTCTACCAGCGCATCTATGTAGCAGATACACGCGCATATAGACGTGCATTTAGACGCTTAAATAAATGCTTTTATAAACGCATTTATAGATGCAAAAATAGATGCTTGTCAAACAGACAGATGCGTATATAGACGCGTTTATAGACGCACTGATAGACATGCTTTATTATTATTTTTTTAAATTTATAGAATGCATTTTAATTACAATTCCAAATAAAACATTACAACTCTATAACGCAATAAAATTGAAAGCTCAAGAAGTGCTTGTATATACATATAGCACGAAGCTAAGCCATGTCATGTGGCTTCAAGTACAAAAAATAAGGAAGCTAAGCCACGTCATGTGGCTTCAAGTACAAAAAATAAGAGGAGTGTATATACAAGAGGCACAAAGCCAAGCCAGTGGCTTTAAGTACAAAAAAGAGTAGCTAGCACTACTTTTACGACTAATCTATGTTCTCCAGGTCCTCGCTCCCTTCCACGCTCCCTTCTGTGCTCCCTTCTACGCCTCCTTCCTCGTCTTCCTCATTGTCTTGTGCACGGGCCTGTAAACAAGGGACAACATATATCAATGTATGAAAAATCAAATCTTTACTTATAATTTTGGCATTATTTAATTACTTTCAAATATCTCGGGGGTCACTCCAGTAGCTCGGGTATACTACTCCTTAGTAATCAACCCGTCATCATAGAAGTGCCTCCATGTATCTCCTCTGCGATGGTGACGGTGGTAGGCTGTCTCCACAAGAGTAGGGTATCTGCCCACGATCTCAAGCTGCAAGACGACACAATTTGCCGAGGGATTATTACAAAGAAACAACCTCCTAATAAACTACCTAAGCAATATAATTTGAGATTGATACTTACAAATTGGGCCTCCCATGATTCAACACCCCCTGCTCCAAAATGCATGCTTCCATATTCCTCCATCTGGATCCTTCATGCCTCCACGTGCTACAGACTGGGGTCCTCCCTCGCTGACTTTATTGCTTTCTTCCACTCACGCTTGTGAGCAGTGTGGGGCGGGCCCCTTCGTGGTTGACCTCCCTCAAGCCTGGCAAGCTTTGCTAGTGCCTGCCTCTTAAGCGAAGATCTTTTATTGCCAAGTATCGTAACAATCTTTGACTTGGCCCATTTATCTGTGGACTGGCGATTGGGGGGTTAGGATACCTAGAGCGAACAGCAGCGAGAGTCTCATCAACCAACCTCTTTGGCTGGTCTTTAAAGTGAATAAAGCAATCTCTGTAATTGTTAGCAATTACAGATCGCATGAAGGCCATGATGTCCTTCCCCCGTGCATCCATCAAGATGCCTCCTATTTGAGTGATGTCATAGAATATCATCCGGAGGCACGTCTAAATCATCTGAATCATCATCGTCCCCACCGCCACCCCTCCCAAAGCACTGTGCCATGCATCCCCCACCACTCTCATTGCTACTACGCCTGCTACCATGTCATGTCGAGCTCGTACGCTGGGCACTCGTAGCTAGAGACTGCACGGGACTGCGCTAACCACTCGTAGCTAGAGAACCGAGTCTCAACTGCACAGGAGTACATCGATGGCTCTGCAAGACAGAAGGACCTCCTAACAGCATGGGGGAAGGGGCATAAGACGGCATGGCAGAAGGGGCATAAGATGTCATGGGGGAAGGGGCATAAGAAGGGGCATAAGACGGTTGTGCTGACTCCGCTGGGGTGATTGCAGCAGGTGTGGGGTGGTTTGGAGTCTGTAGTCCCGACTCCTGGGAAGTGTTTAGAGTACCTGTCATATACCCGTATAACTCCACAGGATTAGGAGGGTGCCCTAAAAGGTTATATAAGTCCTTCCAAATAGAATGCCAGGGATCAGGTGAGCTGGAAGCACTTCCTGGCCACATGTTGAATTGGAAAAAAGAAAAAAAATCTATTACAGATGAGCTGTGAAGAAAGGGGAAGGGAAGAGAGAATCGGGTTACTCTCGGAGCGCGTCTATAGACACATCTGATTAGTGTGTCTATTTTTGTATATAACAGCGTGTCTATAGACGTGGCTGTCTGTGTCTGCAAAAAACCTAGACGGGTGTTTAAACGCGCTTGTGGATGCAGTTTTAGATGCGCTCTGAGATGCGCCTATATACGCAATCTGACAGACGAACTTTTCTAAAAAGTAGAAAAGGACATTGTGCCCGACACACAAGCATGACACTGATACCCATATCATGCATTTTTTGGATGGGAGAAAGTACAAATCCAAAGAGAGTTGGATACGAGAAACTACAAATCCAAAGAGAGCAAACTTCCAAAAAAGATCAACTGCAAAAAGACTTACCTTGAATAGAGGTATAGAAGGTTCTTCTCCTTTTTCAAAGTTGCAGCTTCTCCTCCTTGTTTGCCCTCCTCTCCTTTAAGCTTGGAAGCAAGTGTGGGTGCCTTCCTCTTGAGTGTAAGCTTGGAAGCAAGTGTAGGTGCCCTCCTCTTAAGCGTCGAAATTGTGGATCAACTAATAACGAAACAAGCAAGCTGTGCGAAGTATAAGTAGTGTGAAGAAAAGCAAAGCGAGCGCGCTAAAAGCAGATTTAAAAGCTATGTCTATAGGCACATCTAATAGCGCGTCTATAGGCGCGTCTCTATACAAGGGTAGACGCAGTTTTAGACACAGTTTTAGATGCAGTTTTAAATGCGGTTTTAGACACGCACCACATAACAAACAGATGCTCTTTTAGATGTGCCTTTAGATGTGCCATAGAGTTTGAGGGGAAACATTTGAAGAAGGGCAAATTTTTTTCGGTTGTTTGTTTGTAGGATGTCTTCATCTTCAACAAGTAGCTCCAGTGAGGATGAATCCCTCCGTATCCACCATCACGAAATGTGGTTGGAGCAAAAGATCAAATGTATGTGTGATCGATGTCGAGGAAACATGTATCATGCACGCAGGATTACACTCAATCACATCTCAAAGTATGGAGAATGGGATGCGACCGTAAACATGGTAAGTGTTAAAGAGTTAAGGTTGATTGAGATACCTATGGGTGTTCATATGTTTGAGTTATGATCCCGTTTTAATTTGATACAGGATGCAGTGCCACACCCACATATGTTGCCCTATGCTCGCCATGAGGAGGCGAAGCGTCGGCGATATGAGGTGGGATCTTCAGGAGGGACCGTTACGGATGCATGAAGTGATGGTGATAGTAGCCCTCCGCCATTACCTCATGAAGCCATGGAGGAGGAGGTGTTTGATGATATGGTGTGGGATTTATATGTCCATCAAGGGAGGGATGATAGCATGGAGCAGGATGATCTTTTTACTGCAACATCGACTCCACTGTTTGAGGGGTGCATATTCTCTGTTCTACGTGCCTCCATTGAGTTACTAAACTTGCAAACCATCTATGGATGGAGCAATGCAAGTTTCAATGCATTACTCAAGTAAGCTTTTGCAAACATGGTGAGTTATGCTAGTGGGTCAATTACTCGAATGCTTTTCCTCATTTATGGTCTTCACGTGTAGGCTATTGTGTAAAATGCTTCCAAGGGAGAATAAATTACCGACCTCAAGAGATATGGAACGGCAACATGTGACCTCTCTTGGAGGATTAGATTAGAAGCGCATCCATGCATGTATCAATGATTGCGTTTTGTTTCGTGGACTACATAAGGATGCAAGAGAGTGTCCTACTTGCGGAGAGGCAAGATATAAAGCAGATCTCAAAACTTTGGACATGCCTCATAAGGTTTTGCGACATTTTCCCATAACCCCTCGCACCCAACATATGTTCAAGTGCAAATCTATTGGCATTCCTCCCATCGATCAACCGATGGCAAGTGGAGAACTCCCACGGACTCTCCTGTGTGGAAGCATATTGAAGACACATGGCCAAGCTTCAAGGAAGAACCTAGGAGCTTGAGACTTGGATTGGGTATGGACGGTGTGAACCCATTTGGTCTCAAAAGCACCTCTTATAGTGTATGGCCCCAGTGATATTGGTGAATTATAATCGTCCACCCTCTATGGCTATTAAGAAAGGACATGTTATGCTGTCCCTTCTAATTCCAAGGAAACATAAAGTCAAAAACCCTGATGTTTATTTGGAGCTTTTGATTGACGAGTTAGAGATACTTTGGAGAGGTATCGAGGTGCATGATGTGAGTAGGCCTCCCTTGTCACGAGACTTCAACTGCAAAGCAGTCTTGATGTGGACGATGCATGACTTCCCAGGCTATGGCGAGTGTTCACGTAAGCATTGCACTTCTAATTATGAATAGGCAAAAGATGTGGCACCCTGACCCACCTTCAACTCTTAATTGCGTCTATTGTTCAGGTGTCACTACATCGGGTTACCATGCATGTCCTGTTTGTGGTCCTTCACAAGTTGCCTCATGGGACATGCATTGAACAAGGTCATCTATGAGAATCACCATCGATTTCTCCCACCTGATCATCCTAGATATGTTGCCCCTTGGAATGAAGTCCTCCCACAATCACTTACTGCGGGAGATTGGATGAGAATTTGGGACGGTTCCACGACTCCTCCACCACTTGGCATGAGCCGATAAGGGTTTCTAACTATTGTGTGCTATATTGGCTAGAAATAAAGATTGCCCGCTAACACTTTATTTTGTTTAGATACTTCATCTTTTATCGTTTACCATATTGGTCCCACCTCAAGATCAATCACCTGCTTGATCCCATGCATATCTTCAAGAATGTGGCATCTACCATTTGGGAGCATTTGATTGGGACACGAGATTTCGCAGGCATAAGGGAGGATCTACGTACCACAGGGAGGATGCATGAAGCTTGGCCACAAGAGAGACCAAATGGGCGTGTTTTTCTACCTCGTGCACCGTGGATGTTGTCAAAGCTAGAGATGGCGACGGTGAAGCGCGCTATTACTACAATTCATACTCCCACTGGATGCATGAGCTGTTTGAAGGGAGCCTTTACAAAGAGCAAGAAAAGAGGTGTAGAGCAATTATATGGCTTGAAATCTCATGATTGGCACAAGATGCTCCAAGTAAGTATTTTATGTGCATAATATCTTTTTCCTTCCAAATGTGTGAGTGAATAATTATAAGCAACTAATCAACCACCTTCTCGTGGGTTCAGTTCATACTACCTACTAGCATTTCACGTAGTGCATCGAAGGACGTGAAAGATTGTATTTACAAGATGGGCGAGCTTGTGAGGTACTTTACATGATACAAAATATGATGCGTATCAATGCTCCATGCAAGTTTGAATGCATATTGCTAATATGGTGTACTTTTTTGTTTCTAGGTGTGTGAGCTCAAAGGAAATAGATCCCACCACGGTTGAGAATGCTCGAGTTATGTCAGTGGAGGTGGTTTGTTTAGTGGAGGAGATATTTCCAGGTTCTATTATCACAAGCCAACTACATCTTATAGTGCATTTGGTGGATGAGATTGCTATATGCGGCACTATACATGCACGATGGTTGTTCTTCCTCGAGCACTTCATGAAGACCTTGAAGGGCTTCGTGAGACAAAATGCAAGACCTGAAGGTAGCATGGCCGAGGGTTGGTTGGTACAAGAGTCACTTGTATATATTTTTGAGTTTCTTGTTGATGTGGATAGCTCTCTCCCACGACTATGGAGAGATGATGAAGACCTAAGGATGACCTCTATTGTGCCTCAAGGGAAAGGACACAACAAAGTAATAGACATGGAGTTGCATAATAGTATCAACCTCTTTTGCATGCTTAATAGTGATGTGATGAAAAGATGGGTGACAAGATACGAGGATGCAAAGGCAAGAAGACAAGAAGAAAGGGCCCTCTTTCGTACACACCATGGATCTCGTGTGCCATACCCTCTGTATCTAAGAGCACTTCCAAAGGATATTCATGTGGATTGGCTACTTGATGAAATAGAGAAAGCAGAGAAAGACGAGGGGATGCATATCACAATGGAAGAATGGGAGTATGCTAGGGGATGCATGAGCAAGGTCGGTATATAGAATGTTATGCTTAAGTTAGGAGCTTTCAATAATTTAGATTGCTTATTTAATTGATTTTTTCTTAGTGTAGTGCACTATGTTCAATGCTATATGGTGTGAGGGCAAGCATTTTCAAACACAACGGATTGATGATAAGAGAAACACAGAAGATTGCGGCGTCATTGCTAGCTTTGAGGGAGCCAATGGAGCCATGGATGATTATTGTGGCATAATCCAAGATATTATTAAGCTTGACTTTCGACGCTTCTTTGTGTATCTTTTGGATGTAAAGTGGTTTAAGGATGTGGTGGAAAGAGGCCCTAATGCAACAATCAAATGCCATGCAAGTGGCTTTGTAACTATTGACTCCACAAAGTTTTGGCAAAGTAGGAAGGACACACTAGTACTACCGCAACAATGTGAACAGGTACTGTGCACACATATAAAAATACTCGCTTTTAAATATTTGATGTAAGAAAAATAACATGAATTCGGTTGTCTATCAACCAATGGTGGATAATAATAGATGGTGGCATGTCATACCTATTATGCCACATTCCAAAGTGATGTATAGTACATTTACTAATATGGAGCGTATGGAGGATGATCATGGCCATGGATGTGACGATGACCGTGATACGAGAGAGGAAGATGATCATGAGATAGGAGATACAGATATTGAGGCCATTACCCATGAGGACCATCCTACCATTGGTGATGCTGATTTTGATGAGCACATGAGTAGCACAAGTAGTAGTGGGTTGAATGTATTTGTAGATCTAAACACTTGTTTGGATTTTGAAGTAGATAGTTTGGCAAGGGTTAATCTCATTGAGGATGAGATTGAACCATAGCACCATCATTGATATTGGCAAAACTATTTTACATATTGTCTCATTCTCCTCACCTCACTTAATTCTTGTATATGTGGGCTTGCAAAAAAGCATTGATGTTCTGTTAAAATTATGTGCTTTGGTAATCATGGGCAATGTTTGGAAAGCAATGATGTACACCAAAATCTCACTTTCTGTATTCTCTAGTTTGCGTCTATCTACGCATCTAAAAGCGCATCTAATTCTCAGTGTAAACGTGCAAATAAATGCATTAATACACGCGCAAGTAGACACACGGATAAACGCGATGTTAGACGGGCCTGTATTTTCTCAGATTAGACGTGCAATTAAACGTGTTAATAGACACGCAAATAGACGAGTTGTTAGATGCGCTTGTAGATGCGCCCGTAATTTCTCTACTAAAGCAATGCCTATAGATGCGCCCGCTATTTTGCACGTCTACCAAGCATGTCTATAGTTGCTTTGTGTTGTTGTGAACCCAGTCTACAGCACGTGGAGGCATGAAGGATCCAAATGGAGCAATATGGAAGCGTGCATTTTGGAGGAGGGGGTGTTGAATCATGGGAGGCCCAGTTTGTAAGTATTAGTCTCAAATTATATTGTTTATGTAGTTTATTAGGAGGTTATTTCTTTGTACTAACCCCTCCACAAATTGTGTTATCTTGCAGCTTGATATCATGGGCAGGTACCCTACTCGTGTCGAGACAGCCTACCACCGGCACCATCGGAGAGGAGATACATGGAAGCATTTCTATAATGACAGGTTGATTACTGAGGAGCAGTATATCTGGGCTACTGGAGCGCCCCCTGAGCTATTTGAAAGTAATTAAATAATGTCAATATTATAGGAATAGATTTGAATTTTCATACATTGATATATGTTGGTTCTCTTTAAGTTTCAATTTAATTTTCAATTAATATGGTTTCACTCTTAGAGTCAAAGCTGGAGCATCCCATCACTGGAGGTGAGCGATCACGAGGGCCAGGGATCAGGCGCAACTCACGAGGGTCAAGGAGCAGGCGCAGCTCACAAGGACTAAGGATCATGCCAGCAAGATGAGGACGAGGAGGATGATGATGATTCGAATGAGTAGTAGTAGTAGTAGTAGTAGTAGTAGTAGTAGTTTGCATATACTACACCATGTATATCATTTTGTATATAAGTGCGTGAAGGAAGTGGTTTTGTCGGCGAGGCTCAAATGTGAGTGTAACTTGCGCCGAAATGTGCGCGTGATGTAACGAGCGCGTAGAGCATAAAAAATCGAGCGACTTTCCTTTTTGGAGCACCCTCAAATTCTTCCTGGATCAAGAGATATGACTTGATCTAGGTGGAGGGGCAAAAGGAGTGCAAATGGTGCTCAATGATGATGTGTCACTGTGAGTCACATGCAGTGATGATGTGGCACTGTGCTTAGCAAGAGGTGTGCCAGTGAAGCTCTGTGCTGAGGTGGCAGGAGTGTGCACATGCAGTGTGTGCACAGTGTGCCTGGCAAGGGACTGTGCCTGCAGGGGTCAGTGCTGACTGGACTGCTGAGGTGGCACAGATGATGTCAGCAGGGTGACGTGGCATTGATGATGTGGCACTGATGACGTGGCACTGATGACGTGGCAGTGAAGACGTGGCAGTGATGATGTGGCAACTGACGTGGCAGTGATGATGTGGCAGCTGACGTGGCAGTGATGATGTGGCACAGGTGACGTGGCAGCTGACGTGGCAAAGTGACGTGGCACTGTGGATAAGGTTGCCACGTGGAGGATAAGAGCTTGGAAAGATGCCACGTGTCGAGTGGCTATCTGCCACGTGTCGCTTGGAAGGAGGTCGACGGGAATCTTGCAAGGTCTTGACGAAATCTTCAAGATTCCGTCGACGAAATGCCGTTTGGAGTCTATGGCCTCGGAGCTCTTTGCATGAAGAGCTGGCTGGCATCGGCGTTAAGCGAGCACTTTGGGTGCCAAGAGCCTAAAGGCTTTGGAGGTCGCAAATTCGGTGGCTGCTTGGAGAAGTGGCCGGTCGTCGAAGATGGCACAGGAGCCTGGAAGGAGCTGAGCGTGTGGATCGCTGGAGCGTGGCTTTGAGAAGCCAGGAGGTAGGAGCTTGGAGTCGGCTTTGGAGGTTCGTCTCGTTGGAGAGGCCGGTCGTCTGGAGCTGGCTGGAATAGCAGTCGTTGGCACTGGAGCTAGTCTCGAGAGGCCGTCGGGCATACGCTGGTGGCTAGAAGAGGCCTTGGTAAAGCAATCAAGTAGACCTTCTTTTCCTTCTCCGATCGATGGTAGCGACGGAACCCAGAAGTATTGCACGTCAATGAACTCCAATGAGGCTAACGGAAGCCTGGGCCAAGTGGTATCGTCTAGTTGCGAAAGAGGCGGCTGATGGTTGGCCTTCGCTACTTGCTGGTGGAAGAGCTTCTCGTTGTAGAAGGTCACGGCCGTAAGTGGATAGCCCGTTTGGAAGAGGTCGTTGTAGCGGCTGACATAGAGAGCTCGAAGGAGATGTAGTCGTTGAAGTTGGCTGCTGTTTCGCTTGCCTTGCTTGTGAGCAGCAAGGTAGCTGCTCGTTGTTGTTGAAGACTGCCAGGGTTGATGGCGGTATTCGCTAGATAGCTCGCAGAAGGAGTGGAAGCAAGACTTAGACTAAGCTCACAGAAGGAATAGAGGCGATAATCGCTAGGGACGGCTGTCGAAGGATCTTTGTTGGAGAGGCTTAGCTTCTTTCTCTTTCTCACAGGTCTCTCAAAAACTCTCTCTCAAAGACTAAGATCTAGGTCTCTCTTGGAGAATGAATGGGCAAAAATCTCTCTCACATGGACGGAAATTCTATCACTCAACGGAAGTGAAAGAATGAACACAAACTCTCAATCTCACAATCTGTCTCACACTCTCAAGAAACTCAATGTCTCAGCGGAAGACAAGGGAGCTCTGATACCATGACAAAATATGAAGAGGGGAGAGGAGAAGAGTGGAGATGAGGAGAGAGGGCACAACTAGAGACCACACCACAAATGACTAACTGTACACTAGAATTAGTTGAAAAAATAGAATATATACAAACCCTTTTAGGGTTAGGGTTAGGGGATCTAACCCTTTCCTTTATAGCACTCTATAAGGTTAGTGCTATGCACATATGATCACGTGATGGTGCTATGCACACATGATCACATGATGTTGAGCGTGAACTCTCAACAAACCCTAACCCCCAACCTTAACCCTAAACCCTAATACCTAAACCTAAATCATAAACCCGTAAATCCTACTCCATAAACCTTAACCCCTAATCCCTAATCTCAAATTCCTAAACCTAAGCCCTAACCCCTGATTCCTAAACCCTCAATCCTAATCCTAGAACTCTAACTCCTAAATCCTAAACCCGAAGCCCTAAATCCTAAACCCTAAATCTTGAATCCTAACCTCAAAACCCTAAACCTAAACCCTAACCCCTAATTCCTAAACCCTCAATCTTAATCCTAGACCTCTAACCCCTAAACCTTAAATCCTAAACCCTAAATCTTACACCCTAAACCCTAGCCTCTAAACCCTAATTCCAAAACCCTAACCCCTAATCGCTACATCCTAATCCCTAATCCCTAAATCTCAAACCTCTAAACCCTAAACCCTAAACTCTAAACCCTAACCCCCAATCTCTAAACCGTAAATGTTAATCTTGATGCTCTAAACCCGAAACCCTAACCAATAAAAACTAATCCCTAATCTT